>NC_134125.1:35130000-35360361 GCF_040939455.1 Microcebus murinus
TGTGAGGGTGGTAACTGAAAGAGAATTTTAAAGCTGACAGAATAGGTGAGGAAAGGCATAGGAGATTTCCACACCCAGTAAGGAAGCCTTTCCCGAAATGGAAGAAAGAAACGAGCAAACAGAGACACCGGTAGCCCGCCCGGATCAGAGTCTGCCCCTGAGAGAAAGTACCCTGACCAGGTTCACCCGTGGGTGGGTGGCGAGCTAGCGGCATTCAGAAGAGCGAGGCCCGCAGTCTGTGCGGAAGACACCTGCACTCGGGTGTGTGTGGCGGCACAATTCACAAGCAGCTCAGATGTTAAACCAAGGAGAAGCCAGGGAGTTCCCAACGCCCCAGGTGTCCTCAGCCCACGACCGGCTGCTGTGAAAATGCGAAGCCCGGGTCCGGGTCTCAGAGCAGGACAACCAGGAGGTGTGATGTCCACCCCGGGGTTCCCAGGAGGATCAGGCTGAAGCTTGGACTTGGCCTCAAAGTGTCCCCTCACCTGGCCACCCCCTTCCCCTTCCTGCTCCTCTACTCCTGGTGCCCCTCCACCCAGGGGCCAGACCTTAAACAGTCACCCGCAAGAGAATCCTGGTCCCAAAGAAGCCTTCTGGGGGACCCGTGCTGAGAGAGGTTGTGGGCATGGCCCGCTGGGGCTCTGCCCGACCCAGGGCTGGGAGATGCAACCTCCCAGCTCTGGGTCCCTGCAGGAAGTGTCGGCAAGAACAGGGCCAGTCCTCCAAAGGCCCAGGTGCAGGGAGCCCAGGCCGAGCAGCCTGTGGAAGAAGCCACATGCCGTGCCACCCCGGGAACACGACTGTAGGTCACGGCCCCTGCCACCTCCTCCTCCTCCTCCTCTCCCCGACATGGAGCAGGGCTCAGAGACACCTCAGACGCTGCTAGCAAAGTCCAAAGGGCATCAGTTGCTCCTCCAAAGCGCACCCCCGACCCCCAGCAGGCCGCGTTGTCCAGCCAGCCCCTGGGCCTCCCTGGGGTGCCCGGCACAAAAGTGCAGACACCCACCTGACTGGCAATATCAGCTTGAGGACGTTTCTGCCACTCTAAGGACCCGCAGGCCAGCTGGGCCTCCGGGCAGGACAGAGAGCCCCGGAATCCGACGCGGAGAGCTGGGTGTACGTCCCCACCAGGAGGCGGTCCCCACCTCCACGGCTCTCCCCTCGCGGGGAGCGGCAGCCGCAGGGCCTCAGAGAAGACACCGGGCTGGGCCCCCGCGGCACAGTGGGGGCACGTGCCCCGCCCGCGACTTAGCGAGGGCTGCGCGAGACTGCTGCGGCCGCCCGGCTGCCGGGTTCCTGGAGGGCTTCCTGGAAGCAGCGTCCACACCAAGCCCTCGGAAGGCCCAGGCGACGGAGGAGCCCGTCAGGCAGGGGCCGAGGTGGGGAGGAGCGAGTCAGGCAGGGGCCAAGGTGATGGGCCGGGCGGGGAGGAGCGTGTCACGCAGGGGCAGAGGACGGTGACAGGCCGGGCGGGGAGGAGCCGGTCAGGCAGGGGACGAGGACAGTGACGGGCCTGGCGGGGGAGGAGCGCCTCAGGCAGGGGCAGAGGAGACGGGCTGGGTAGGGGTCAGGGTTACAGTTAGGGCGCCATTCACAATCGCAAAGATGTGGAAGCGCCCCGAGTGCCCATCGATCCACGGGTGCATTAATAAAATGTGGCGCGTGGACACCACGGAGTGCCGTTCAGCTATGAGGAACAGCGGTGAGAGGGCACCTCTCGTGTTCTCCCGGCCAGAGCTGGAACCCGTTCCAGTAAGCCAAGTGTCCCAAGAACGGACACAAGAGCGCCACGTGCGCGCGCTCGCCAGCAGATTGGTAGGAACCGATGGACACCTAAGTGGACACAGAGGAATCGCCTTCATCGGGTGGGTGTCGGGCGGGCGTGGGCAGGGGATGGGCATGCACATCCATTAGGAATGGGGTGGGTGCGCACCAACCGGGGCATGGGCGCACTTGAAGCTCTGACCCGAGGGGGGAGGCGGGGACAGGGCGATGCAGCTGACCTTAACATTGGTACCCCCACCATACGCTGGGAGAAAATGAGAAATAAATGAATCAGAAAACGGGGGGGAGGGGGGCACGGGCAATACATGTCACCTCAATACGTGGACTCCCATGATCTGCTCGGAAAGAGAGAGAAAAGGAAATGTAATCATAGAGATAAGACACACCTTTTCAGAAAATGAATCCGAAAAGAAAAGTAAAATGAGGCCTGTGGAGCAGGTCTGCGTGTGACTCCGGATCCCCCAACATCCAGTGCCACCACCAAAGATTCCTACGTGTAGCCCGTAGAACCCCAAAAGCAACGGGATGAGTTCTGGTCACATACTCGCTCAAAATGACGTCCTGGAATTCTCCTGGAACTCCCTCCCCTCTCAGCCTCTCAAGGTTTCCTCCAGCGTGTCGGTTCCCACAGACCAGACCTTTGGTCTGACACCTGACAGTCCAGATGCCACGCGTGCTGCCGCGTGGCGGCGGTGTCACAGCTCGGGACAAGAGGAGGCCCCACGGTGCGGGCTGGGGCGCCAGGCACCGCGACGGGCGCTGAGGGTGGGGGTGATCCCCCTGACCGCCGCCGCGCTCCCAGAAAGGGGACAGAACAAGAGGCAAAAAAAAAAAAAAAAAAAAAAAAAAGCCTACGGCACCAGTATTCCCAGGCGGTCTCCCATCCAAGTACTGACCAGGCCCGACCCTGCTTAGCTTCCGAGACCAGACGAGACCGGGCGCGTTCAGGCCGGCATGGCCAGAGACGGCGGAGGGCGCCCCTGCCCCGCTCAAGAAGCCGAGCCTCTCTGCGCTTCCCCTCTCCGGGCCTGTTGCGTTCGCCGGCCGGGTCCGGCGGGCTCCGCGGGACTGGGGAGAGGGGCGGGGCGGCGTGGGGGGCTGTCCAGACACACACACACACACACACACACACACACACACACACGCGAGATGGGCCTCCACGGCTGGACCCGCCAAGGTGGAGACCTTCCAGCCCCCCTCCTCTCCTCGCCTCCTTCACCTACCTGCCCCCCACCCCCAGCGCGCCGCCCCTGCTGACTGAGCACACGCACGGGGCGCTCGACCTTTGCCCCCAGCCAGGGGCCGCCCTCCCCCACAAACCCTTTCAGCTGTGCCCCCCGCCCTGTGCGTGGGCTGCCGCCTATTCCCCAGGGCCAGGGCTGGGGCACAGCGCATGGGGGAGGGGAGCGAGTGTAGGGGCGTCTCTCGGGATGTGTCCCATGGGTGTGGTGGGGTGGGGTGGGGTGCTTTGGGGGGCTCTGAAGAAATCAATCCCCTCCATCTCCTCCCTCTGGAAAACCCCCAAGCCCTTGGAGAACTGCCCGCACCGCTACCGTGGGGGCCGGGACCCTCCTCTGTGTCCTCCTGTGGCCCAGTCCAAGGGGCCTGGGCCTGGCCGGGGCTGCATTGGACCCCGACCACCCTGGCGTGTGGACTCGCTAAAAATCGGCGATTAGATATTGGATTCCAGCTTCATGGAGGTCATTTCACTAATGAGTGCACCGGAAAGAGTTTCCTAAACCATCTGTGAGGGTGGCAACTGAAAGAGAATTTTAAAGCTGACAGAATAGGCGAGGGAAGGCATAGGAGATTTCCACACCCAGCAAGGAAGACTTTCCCGAAATGGAAGAAAGAAACGAGCAAACAGAGACACCGGTAGCCCGCCCGGATCAGAGTCTGTCCCTGAGAGAAAGTACCCTGACCAGGTTCACCCGTGGGTGGTTGGCGAGCTAGCGGCATTCAGAAGAGCGAGGCCCGCAGTCTGTGCGGAAGACACCTGCACTCGGGTGTGTGTGGCGGCACAATTCACAAGCAGCTCCAGATGTTAAACCAAGGAGAAGCCAGGGAGTTCCCAACGCCCCAGGTGTCCTCAGCCCACGACCGGCTGCTGTGGGAATGCGAAGCCCGGCTCCTTGTCTCAGAGCGGGACAACCAGGAGGTGTGATGTCCACCCCGGGGTTCCCAGGAGGATCAGGCTGAAGCTGGGACTTGGCCTCAACGTGTCCCCTCGCCTGGCCACCCCCTTCCCCTTCCTGCTCCTCTACTCCTGGTGCCCCTCCATCCAGGGGCCAGACCTTAAAGAGTCACCGCAAGAGAATCCTGGTCCCAAAGGAGCCTTCTGGGGGACCCGTGCTGAGAGAGGTTGTGGGCATGGCCTGCTGGGGCTCTGCCCGACCCAGGGCTGAGAGATGCAACCTCCCAGCTCTGGGTCCCTGCAGGAAGTGTTGGCAAGCACAGGGCCAGTCCTCCAAAGGCCCAGGTGCAGGGAGCCCAGGCCAAGCAGCCTGTGGAAGAAGCCACTTGCCGTGCCACCCCGGGAACACCACTGCAGGCCCCGGCCCTTCCCACCTCCTCCTCCTCCCCCCCCCCCCGCGCCCCCGCCCGACATGGCGCAGGGCTCAGAGACACCTCAGACTCTTGCTACCCAAAGTGCAAAGGGCATCAGTTGCTCCTCCAAACCCCCCGCCCAGCAGACCACGTTGTCCAGCCAGCCCCCGGGCCTCCCTGGGGTACCCAGCACAAAAGTGCAGACACCCACCGGACCCTCAATCTCAGTTTTTGGATGTTTTTGCCACTCTAAGGACCCGCAGGCCAGCTGGGCCTTCTGGCAGGACAGAGAGCCCCGGAATCCGACGTGGAGAGCTGCGTGTGGAGAGCTGCGTGTACGTCCCCATCAGGAGGCCGTCCCCACCTCCGCCGCTCTCCCCTCGCGGGGAGCGGCAGCCGCAGGGCCTCAGGGAAGACACCAGGCTGGGCCCCCACGGCACAGCGGGGGCACGTCCCCCACACGCGACTTAGGGATGGCTGCTCGAGACTGCTGCGTCCACCCTGCTGCCGGGTTTCTGGAGGGCTTCCTGGAAGCAGCGTCCACACCAAGCCCTTGGAAGGCCCAGGCGACGGGGGAGCCGGTCATGCAGGGGCCGAGGATGGTGACGGGCAAGGAGGAGCATGTCAGGCAGGGGCCGAAGACGGTGACGGTGACGGGCCGGGTAGGAAGGAGCCGTTCAGGCAGGGGCCGAGGACGGTGACGGGCCTGGCCGGGGAGGAGTGCGTCAGGCAGGGGCACAGGAGACGGGCGGGGTAAGGGTTAGGGTTACAGTTAGGGCACAATTCACAATCGCAAAGATGTGGAAGCGACCCGAGTGCCCATCCATCCAGGAGTGCATTAATAAAATCTGGCGCGTGGACACCACGGAGTGCCATTCGGCCCTGAGGAGCAGCGGTGAGAGGGCACCTCTCGTGTTCTCCCGGCCAGAGCTGGAACCCGTTCCAGTAAGCCAAGTATCCCAAGAATGGACACACGAGCGCCACGTGAGCGCGCTCACCACCAAATCGGTACGAACGGATGGACACCTAAGTGGACACAGAGGAATCACCTTCATCGGGTGGGCGTCGGGCGGGCGGGGGGAGGGGATGGGCATACACATCCATTAGGAATGGGGTGGGTGCGCACCGACTGGGGGATGGGCGCACTTGAAGCTAATGACCGGAGGGGGGAGGCTGGGAGAGGACAACGTACCCGACCTTAACATTGGTACCCCCACAATACGCTGGAACAACATGAGAGGTAAATGAATAAGAACACAGGGGGGAGGGGGGCACGGGCAACACATGTCACCTGGATACTTGGACTCCCATCAACTGCTTGAAAAGAGAGAGAAAAGAAAATGCAATAATAGAGGTAAGAGACACGTTTTAAAAATAATGAATCCGAAGAGAAAAGTAAAAGGAGGCCTGTGGAGCAGGTCTGGGTGTGACTCCGGATCCCCCAACATCAGGTGCCACCACCAAAGATTCCTACGTGGAGCCCATAGAACCCCAAAAGCAACGGGACGAGTTCTGGTCACGTACTCCCTCAAAATGACATCCTGGCCTTCTTCTGGAACTCCCTCCCCTCTCAGACTCTCAAGGTTTCCTCCAGCGTGTCGGTTCCCACAGACCAGACCTTTGGTCTGAGACCTGACAGTCCAGATGCCACGCATGCTGTCGCGTGGCGGCGGTGTCGCGGCTTGGGACAAGAGGAGGCCCCACGGTGCGGGCTGGGGTGCCAGGCACCGCGGCGGGCGCTGAGGGTGGGGGTGACCCCCACCCCGGTCCGCCGCCGCGCTCCCAGAAAGGGGACAGAACAAGAGGCAAAAAAAAAAAAGCAGCAGCAGCCTACCGCACCCGGTATTCCCAGGCGGTCTCCATCCAAGTACTAACCAGGCCCGACCCTGCTTAGCTTCCGAGAACAGACGAGATCCGGCGGGCGCGTTCAGGGTGGTGTGGCCCTAGACGGTGGAAGGCGCCCCTGCCACGCTCAAGAAGCCGAGCCTCTCTGCGCTTCCCCGCCGCCTCCTCCCGCCCCAGGCCCCGCGCCGGGCCGGGACTGTTGAGTTCGCCGGCCGGGTCCGGCGGGCTCCGAGGGACAGGGGTGACGGGCGGGGCGGGGCGGGCCGGGGTGGGGAGCTGTCTCTCTATACACACCCACACACACTCACACTCACTCAACAAGATGCGATTCCACGGCTGGACTCGCCAAGGTGGAGACCTTCCAGCCCCCCTCCTCTCCTCGCCTGGCCTACTTCACCTACCAGCTGCCCAACCCCCAGCGCGTCCCCGCCGCCGCCACTGCTGACTGCGCACGCGCGGGGCTCTCGCCCTTTGACCCCAGCCAGGGGCCGCCCTCCCCGACAACCTCTTTCAGCTGCGCCCCCCCCAGCCCTGTGGGTGGGCTGCCCCCTATTCCCCCAGACCAGGGCCGGGGCACAGCGCAAAAGGGAGGGGAGCGAGTGTATGGGGCGTCTCTCTCTCTCTCACTCTCTCTCACTCTCTCTCTCTCTCTCTCTCTCTCTCTCTCTCTCTCTCTCTCTCTCTCTCTCTCGGGATGTGTCCCATGGGTGGGGTGGGGTGGCGTGGTTTGTGTGGCGCTGAAGAAATCAGTCCCCTCCATCTCCTACCACTGGAAAACGCCCAAGCCCTTGGAGAACTGCCCGCACCGCTACCGTGGGGGCCGGGACCCTCCTCTGTGTCCTCCTGTGGCCCAGTCCAAGGGGCCTGGGCCTGGCCGGGGCTGCATTGGACCCCGACCACCCTGGCGTGTGGACTCGCTAGAAATCGGCGATTAGATATTGGATTCCAGCTTCATTGAGGTCATTTCACTAATGAGTGCACCGGAAAGAGTTTCCTACTCCATCTGTGAGGGTGGTAACTGAAAGAGAATTTTAAAGCTGACAGAATAGGTGAGGAAAGGCATAGGAGATTTCCACACCCAGTAAGGAAGCCTTTCCCGAAATGGAAGAAAGAAACGAGCAAACAGAGACACCGGTAGCCCGCCCGGATCAGAGTCTGCCCCTGAGAGAAAGTACCCTGACCAGGTTCACCCGTGGGTGGGTGGCGAGCTAGCGGCATTCAGAAGAGCGAGGCCCGCAGTCTGTGCGGAAGACACCTGCACTCGGGTGTGTGTGGCGGCACAATTCACAAGCAGCTCAGATGTTAAACCAAGGAGAAGCCAGGGAGTTCCCAACGCCCCAGGTGTCCTCAGCCCACGACCGGCTGCTGTGAAAATGCGAAGCCCGGGTCCGGGTCTCAGAGCAGGACAACCAGGAGGTGTGATGTCCACCCCGGGGTTCCCAGGAGGATCAGGCTGAAGCTTGGACTTGGCCTCAAAGTGTCCCCTCACCTGGCCACCCCCTTCCCCTTCCTGCTCCTCTACTCCTGGTGCCCCTCCACCCAGGGGCCAGACCTTAAACAGTCACCCGCAAGAGAATCCTGGTCCCAAAGAAGCCTTCTGGGGGACCCGTGCTGAGAGAGGTTGTGGGCATGGCCCGCTGGGGCTCTGCCCGACCCAGGGCTGGGAGATGCAACCTCCCAGCTCTGGGTCCCTGCAGGAAGTGTCGGCAAGAACAGGGCCAGTCCTCCAAAGGCCCAGGTGCAGGGAGCCCAGGCCGAGCAGCCTGTGGAAGAAGCCACATGCCGTGCCACCCCGGGAACACGACTGTAGGTCACGGCCCCTGCCACCTCCTCCTCCTCCTCCTCTCCCCGACATGGAGCAGGGCTCAGAGACACCTCAGACGCTGCTAGCAAAGTCCAAAGGGCATCAGTTGCTCCTCCAAAGCGCACCCCCGACCCCCAGCAGGCCGCGTTGTCCAGCCAGCCCCTGGGCCTCCCTGGGGTGCCCGGCACAAAAGTGCAGACACCCACCTGACTGGCAATATCAGCTTGAGGACGTTTCTGCCACTCTAAGGACCCGCAGGCCAGCTGGGCCTCCGGGCAGGACAGAGAGCCCCGGAATCCGACGCGGAGAGCTGGGTGTACGTCCCCACCAGGAGGCGGTCCCCACCTCCACGGCTCTCCCCTCGCGGGGAGCGGCAGCCGCAGGGCCTCAGAGAAGACACCGGGCTGGGCCCCCGCGGCACAGTGGGGGCACGTGCCCCGCCCGCGACTTAGCGAGGGCTGCGCGAGACTGCTGCGGCCGCCCGGCTGCCGGGTTCCTGGAGGGCTTCCTGGAAGCAGCGTCCACACCAAGCCCTCGGAAGGCCCAGGCGACGGAGGAGACCGTCAGGCAGGGGCCGAGGTGGGGAGGAGCGAGTCAGGCAGGGGCCAAGGTGATGGGCCGGGCGGGGAGGAGCGTGTCACGCAGGGGCAGAGGACGGTGACAGGCCGGGCGGGGAGGAGCCGGTCAGGCAGGGGACGAGGACAGTGACGGGCCTGGCGGGGGAGGAGCGCCTCAGGCAGGGGCAGAGGAGACGGGCTGGGTAGGGGTCAGGGTTACAGTTAGGGCGCCATTCACAATCGCAAAGATGTGGAAGCGCCCCGAGTGCCCATCGATCCACGGGTGCATTAATAAAATGTGGCGCGTGGACACCACGGAGTGCCGTTCAGCTATGAGGAACAGCGGTGAGAGGGCACCTCTCGTGTTCTCCCGGCCAGAGCTGGAACCCGTTCCAGTAAGCCAAGTGTCCCAAGAACGGACACAAGAGCGCCACGTGCGCGCGCTCGCCAGCAGATTGGTAGGAACCGATGGACACCTAAGTGGACACAGAGGAATCGCCTTCATCGGGTGGGTGTCGGGCGGGCGTGGGCAGGGGATGGGCGTGCACATCCATTAGGAATGGGGTGGGTGCGCACCAACCGGGGCATGGGCGCACTTGAAGCTCTGACCCGAGGGGGGAGGCGGGGACAGGGCGATGCAGCTGACCTTAACATTGGTACCCCCACCATACGCTGGGAGAAAATGAGAAATAAATGAATCAGAAAACGGGGGGGAGGGGGGCACGGGCAATACATGTCACCTCAATACGTGGACTCCCATGATCTGCTCGGAAAGAGAGAGAAAAGGAAATGTAATCATAGAGATAAGACACACCTTTTCAGAAAATGAATCCGAAAAGAAAAGTAAAATGAGGCCTGTGGAGCAGGTCTGCGTGTGACTCCGGATCCCCCAACATCCAGTGCCACCACCAAAGATTCCTACGTGTAGCCCGTAGAACCCCAAAAGCAACGGGATGAGTTCTGGTCACATACTCGCTCAAAATGACGTCCTGGAATTCTCCTGGAACTCCCTCCCCTCTCAGCCTCTCAAGGTTTCCTCCAGCGTGTCGGTTCCCACAGACCAGACCTTTGGTCTGACACCTGACAGTCCAGATGCCACGCGTGCTGCCGCGTGGCGGCGGTGTCACAGCTCGGGACAAGAGGAGGCCCCACGGTGCGGGCTGGGGCGCCAGGCACCGCGACGGGCGCTGAGGGTGGGGGTGATCCCCCTGACCGCCGCCGCGCTCCCAGAAAGGGGACAGAACAAGAGGCAAAAAAAAAAAAAAAAAAAAAAAAAGCCTACGGCACCAGTATTCCCAGGCGGTCTCCCATCCAAGTACTGACCAGGCCCGACCCTGCTTAGCTTCCGAGACCAGACGAGACCGGGCGCGTTCAGGCCGGCATGGCCGGAGACGGCGGAGGGCGCCCCTGCCCCGCTCAAGAAGCCGAGCCTCTCTGCGCTTCCCCTCTCCGGGCCTGTTGCGTTCGCCGGCCGGGTCCGGCGGGCTCCGCGGGACTGGGGAGAGGGGCGGGGCGGCGTGGGGGGCTGTCCAGACACACACACACACACACACACACACACACACACGCGAGATGGGCCTCCACGGCTGGACCCGCCAAGGTGGAGACCTTCCAGCCCCCCTCCTCTCCTCGCCTCCTTCACCTACCTGCCCCCCACCCCCAGCGCGCCGCCCCTGCTGACTGAGCACACGCACGGGGCGCTCGACCTTTGCCCCCAGCCAGGGGCCGCCCTCCCCCACAAACCCTTTCAGCTGTGCCCCCCGCCCTGTGCGTGGGCTGCCGCCTATTCCCCAGGGCCAGGGCTGGGGCACAGCGCATGGGGGAGGGGAGCGAGTGTAGGGGCGTCTCTCGGGATGTGTCCCATGGGTGTGGTGGGGTGGGGTGGGGTGCTTTGGGGGGCTCTGAAGAAATCAATCCCCTCCATCTCCTCCCTCTGGAAAACCCCCAAGCCCTTGGAGAACTGCCCGCACCGCTACCGTGGGGGCCGGGACCCTCCTCTGTGTCCTCCTGTGGCCCAGTCCAAGGGGCCTGGGCCTGGCCGGGGCTGCATTGGACCCCGACCACCCTGGCGTGTGGACTCCCTAAAAATCGGCGATTAGATATTGGATTCCAGCTTCATGGAGGTCATTTCACTAATGAGTGCACCGGAAAGAGTTTCCTAAACCATCTGTGAGGGTGGCAACTGAAAGAGAATTTTAAAGCTGACAGAATAGGCGAGGGAAGGCATAGGAGATTTCCACACCCAGCAAGGAAGACTTTCCCGAAATGGAAGAAAGAAACGAGCAAACAGAGACACCGGTAGCCCGCCCGGATCAGAGTCTGTCCCTGAGAGAAAGTACCCTGACCAGGTTCACCCGTGGGTGGTTGGCGAGCTAGCGGCATTCAGAAGAGCGAGGCCCGCAGTCTGTGCGGAAGACACCTGCACTCGGGTGTGTGTGGCGGCACAATTCACAAGCAGCTCCAGATGTTAAACCAAGGAGAAGCCAGGGAGTTCCCAACGCCCCAGGTGTCCTCAGCCCACGACCGGCTGCTGTGGGAATGCGAAGCCCGGCTCCTTGTCTCAGAGCGGGACAACCAGGAGGTGTGATGTCCACCCCGGGGTTCCCAGGAGGATCAGGCTGAAGCTGGGACTTGGCCTCAACGTGTCCCCTCGCCTGGCCACCCCCTTCCCCTTCCTGCTCCTCTACTCCTGGTGCCCCTCCATCCAGGGGCCAGACCTTAAAGAGTCACCGCAAGAGAATCCTGGTCCCAAAGGAGCCTTCTGGGGGACCCGTGCTGAGAGAGGTTGTGGGCATGGCCTGCTGGGGCTCTGCCCGACCCAGGGCTGAGAGATGCAACCTCCCAGCTCTGGGTCCCTGCAGGAAGTGTTGGCAAGCACAGGGCCAGTCCTCCAAAGGCCCAGGTGCAGGGAGCCCAGGCCAAGCAGCCTGTGGAAGAAGCCACTTGCCGTGCCACCCCGGGAACACCACTGCAGGCCCCGGCCCTTCCCACCTCCTCCTCCTCCCCCCCCCCCCGCGCCCCCGCCCGACATGGCGCAGGGCTCAGAGACACCTCAGACTCTTGCTACCCAAAGTGCAAAGGGCATCAGTTGCTCCTCCAAACCCCCCGCCCAGCAGACCACGTTGTCCAGCCAGCCCCCGGGCCTCCCTGGGGTACCCAGCACAAAAGTGCAGACACCCACCGGACCCTCAATCTCAGTTTTTGGATGTTTTTGCCACTCTAAGGACCCGCAGGCCAGCTGGGCCTTCTGGCAGGACAGAGAGCCCCGGAATCCGACGTGGAGAGCTGCGTGTGGAGAGCTGCGTGTACGTCCCCATCAGGAGGCCGTCCCCACCTCCGCCGCTCTCCCCTCGCGGGGAGCGGCAGCCGCAGGGCCTCAGGGAAGACACCAGGCTGGGCCCCCACGGCACAGCGGGGGCACGTCCCCCACACGCGACTTAGGGATGGCTGCTCGAGACTGCTGCGTCCACCCTGCTGCCGGGTTTCTGGAGGGCTTCCTGGAAGCAGCGTCCACACCAAGCCCTTGGAAGGCCCAGGCGACGGGGGAGCCGGTCATGCAGGGGCCGAGGATGGTGACGGGCAAGGAGGAGCATGTCAGGCAGGGGCCGAAGACGGTGACGGTGACGGGCCAGGTAGGAAGGAGCCGTTCAGGCAGGGGCCGAGGACGGTGACGGGCCTGGCCGGGGAGGAGTGCGTCAGGCAGGGGCACAGGAGACGGGCGGGGTAAGGGTTAGGGTTACAGTTAGGGCACAATTCACAATCGCAAAGATGTGGAAGCGACCCGAGTGCCCATCCATCCAGGAGTGCATTAATAAAATCTGGCGCGTGGACACCACGGAGTGCCATTCGGCCCTGAGGAGCAGCGGTGAGAGGGCACCTCTCGTGTTCTCCCGGCCAGAGCTGGAACCCGTTCCAGTAAGCCAAGTATCCCAAGAATGGACACACGAGCGCCACGTGAGCGCGCTCACCACCAAATCGGTACGAACGGATGGACACCTAAGTGGACACAGAGGAATCACCTTCATCGGGTGGGCGTCGGGCGGGCGGGGGGAGGGGATGGGCATACACATCCATTAGGAATGGGGTGGGTGCGCACCGACTGGGGGATGGGCGCACTTGAAGCTAATGACCGGAGGGGGGAGGCTGGGAGAGGACAACGTACCCGACCTTAACATTGGTACCCCCACAATACGCTGGAACAACATGAGAGGTAAATGAATAAGAACACAGGGGGGAGGGGGGCACGGGCAACACATGTCACCTGGATACTTGGACTCCCATCAACTGCTTGAAAAGAGAGAGAAAAGAAAATGCAATAATAGAGGTAAGAGACACGTTTTAAAAATAATGAATCCGAAGAGAAAAGTAAAAGGAGGCCTGTGGAGCAGGTCTGGGTGTGACTCCGGATCCCCCAACATCAGGTGCCACCACCAAAGATTCCTACGTGGAGCCCATAGAACCCCAAAAGCAACGGGACGAGTTCTGGTCACGTACTCCCTCAAAATGACATCCTGGCCTTCTTCTGGAACTCCCTCCCCTCTCAGACTCTCAAGGTTTCCTCCAGCGTGTCGGTTCCCACAGACCAGACCTTTGGTCTGAGACCTGACAGTCCAGATGCCACGCATGCTGTCGCGTGGCGGCGGTGTCGCGGCTTGGGACAAGAGGAGGCCCCACGGTGCGGGCTGGGGTGCCAGGCACCGCGGCGGGCGCTGAGGGTGGGGGTGACCCCCACCCCGGTCCGCCGCCGCGCTCCCAGAAAGGGGACAGAACAAGAGGCAAAAAAAAAAAAGCAGCAGCAGCCTACCGCACCCGGTATTCCCAGGCGGTCTCCATCCAAGTACTAACCAGGCCCGACCCTGCTTAGCTTCCGAGAACAGACGAGATCCGGCGGGCGCGTTCAGGGTGGTGTGGCCCTAGACGGTGGAAGGCGCCCCTGCCACGCTCAAGAAGCCGAGCCTCTCTGCGCTTCCCCGCCGCCTCCTCCCGCCCCAGGCCCCGCGCCGGGCCGGGACCGTTGAGTTCGCCGGCCGGGTCCGGCGGGCTCCGAGGGACAGGGGTGACGGGCGGGGCGGGGCGGGCCGGGGTGGGGAGCTGTCTCTCTATACACACCCACACACACTCACACTCACTCAACAAGATGCGATTCCACGGCTGGACTCGCCAAGGTGGAGACCTTCCAGCCCCCCTCCTCTCCTCGCCTGGCCTACTTCACCTACCAGCTGCCCAACCCCCAGCGCGTCCCCGCCGCCGCCACTGCTGACTGCGCACGCGCGGGGCTCTCGCCCTTTGACCCCAGCCAGGGGCCGCCCTCCCCGACAACCTCTTTCAGCTGCGCCCCCCCCAGCCCTGTGGGTGGGCTGCCCCCTATTCCCCCAGACCAGGGCCGGGGCACAGCGCAAAAGGGAGGGGAGCGAGTGTATGGGGCGTCTCTCTCTCTCTCACTCTCTCTCACTCTCTCTCTCTCTCTCTCTCTCTCTCTCTCTCTCTCTCTCTCTCTCTCTCGGGATGTGTCCCATGGGTGGGGTGGGGTGGCGTGGTTTGTGTGGCGCTGAAGAAATCAGTCCCCTCCATCTCCTACCACTGGAAAACGCCCAAGCCCTTGGAGAACTGCCCGCACCGCTACCGTGGGGGCCGGGACCCTCCTCTGTGTCCTCCTGTGGCCCAGTCCAAGGGGCCTGGGCCTGGCCGGGGCTGCATTGGACCCCGACCACCCTGGCGTGTGGACTCGCTAGAAATCGGCGATTAGATATTGGATTCCAGCTTCATTGAGGTCATTTCACTAATGAGTGCACCGGAAAGAGTTTCCTACTCCATCTGTGAGGGTGGTAACTGAAAGAGAATTTTAAAGCTGACAGAATAGGTGAGGAAAGGCATAGGAGATTTCCACACCCAGTAAGGAAGCCTTTCCCGAAATGGAAGAAAGAAACGAGCAAACAGAGACACCGGTAGCCCGCCCGGATCAGAGTCTGCCCCTGAGAGAAAGTACCCTGACCAGGTTCACCCGTGGGTGGTTGGTGAGCTAGCGGCATTCAGAAGAGCGAGGCCCGCAGTCTGTGCGGAAGACACCTGCACTCGGGTGTGTGTGGCGGCACAATTCACAAGCAGCTTCAGATGTTAAACCAAGGAGAAGCCAGGGAGTTCCCAACGCCCCAGGTGTCCTCAGCCCACGACCGGCTGCTGTGGGAATGCGAAGCCCGGGTCCGGGTCTCAGAGCAGGACAACCAGGAGGTGTGATGTCCACCCCGGGGTTCCCAGGAGGATCAGGCTGAAGCTGGGACTTGGCCTCAAAGTGTCCCCTCGCATGGCCACCCCCTTCCCCTTCCTGCTCCTCTACTCCTGGTGCCCCTCCATCCAGGGGCCAGACCTTAAAGAGTCACCGCAAGAGAATCCTGGTCCCAAAGGAGCCTTCTGGGGGACCCGTGCTGAGAGAGGTTGTGGGCATGGCCCGCTGGGGCTCTGCCCGACCCAGGGCTGAGAGATGCAACCTCCCAGCTCTGGGTCCCTGCAGCAAGTGTTGGCAAGCACAGGGCCAGTCCTCCAAAGGCCCAGGTGCAGGGAGCCCAGGCCAAGCAGCCTGTGGAAGAAGCCACTTGCCGTGCCACCCCGGGAACAGGACTGCAGGCCCCGGCCCTTCCCACCTCCTCCTCCTCCTCCTCCTCCCCCCCCACCCCCCACCCCCGCCCGACATGGCTCAGGGCTCAGAGACACCTCAGACTCTTGCTACCCAAAGTGCAAAGGGCATCAGTTGCTCATCCAAACCCCCCGCCCAGCAGACCACGTTGTCCAGCCAGCCCCCGGGCCTCCCTGGGGTACCCAGCACAAAAGGGCAGACACCCACCGGACCCTCAATCTCAGTTTTCGGATGTTTTTGCCACTCTAAGGACCCGCAGGCCAGCTGGGCCTTCGGACAGGACAGAGAGCCCCGGAATCCGACGTGGAGAGCTGGGTGTACGTCCCCATGAGGAGGCGGTCCCCACCTCCGCGGCTCTCCCCTTGCGGGGAGCGGCAGCCGCAGGGCCTCAGGGAAGACACCAGGCTGGGCCCCCACAGCACAGCGGGGGCACGTCCCCCGCACGCAACTTAGTGACGGCTGCTCGAGACTGCTGCGGCCACCCTGCTGCCGGGTTCCTGGAGGGCTTCCTGGAAGCAGCGTCCACACCAAGCCCTTGGAAGGCCCAGGGGACGGGGGAGCCGGTCATGCAGGGGCCGAGGACGGTGACGGGCAAGGAGGAGCATGTCAGGCAGGGGCCGAGGACGGGCCGGGCCGGGTAGGAAGGAGCCGTTCAGGCAGGGGCTGAGGACGGTGACGGGCCAGATGGGGAGGAGCGAGTCAGGCAGGGGTTGAAGTGATGGCCCGGGCGGGGAGGAGGGTGTCAGGCAGGGGCAGAGGATGGTGACAGGCCGGACGGGAAGGAGCCGGTCAGGCAGGGGCCCAGGACAGTGACGGGCCTGGCCGGGGGGGGGGGGGGGAGTGCGTCAGGCAGGGGCACAGGAGACGGGCTGGGTAAGGGTTAGGGTTACAGTTAGGGCACAATTCACAATCGCAAAGATGTGGAAGCGACCCGAGTGCCCATCCATCCAGGAGTGCACTAATAAAATGTGGCGCGTGGACACCACGGAGTGCTATTTGGCTATGAGGAGCAGTGGTGAGAGGGCACCTCTCGTGTTCTCCCGGCCAGAGCTGGAACCCGTTCCAGTAAGCCAAGTGTCCCAAGAACGGACACAAGAGCGCCACGTGCGCGCGCTCGCCAGCAGATTGGTAGGGACCGATGGACACCTAAGTGGACACAGAGGAATCGCCTTCATCGGGTGGGTGTCGGGCGGGCGGGGGGAGGGGATGGGCGTGCACATCCATTAGGAATGGGGTGGGTGCGCACCAACCGGGGCATGGGCGCACTTGAAGCTCTGACCCGAGGGGGGAGGCGGGGACAGGGCGATGCAGCTGACCTTAACATTGGTACCCCCACCATACGCTGGGAGAAAATGAGAAATAAATGAAATCAGAAAACGGGGAGGAGGGGGGCACGGGCAATACATGTCACCTCAATACGTGGACTCCCATGATCTGCTCGGAAAGAGAGAGAAAAGAAAATGTAATCATAGAGATAAGAGACACCTTTTCAGAAAATGAATCCGAAAAGAAAAGTAAAATGAGGCCTGTGGAGCAGGTCTGCGTGTGACTCCGGATCCCCCAACATCCAGTGCCACCACCGAAGATTCCTACGTGTAGAACCCCAAAAGCAACGGGACGAGAGTTCTGGTCACATACTCGCTCAAAATGACGTCCTGGAATTCTCCTGGAACTCCCTCCCCTCTCAGCCTCTCAAGGTTTCCTCCAGCGTGTCGGTTCCCACAGACCAGACCTTTGGTCTGACACCTGACAGTCCAGATGCCACGCATGCTGCCGCGTGGCGGCGGTGTCACGGCTCGGGACAAGAGGAGGCCCCACGGTGCGGGCTGGGGCGCCAGGCACCGCGACGGGCGCTGAGGGTGGGGGTGATCCCCCGGACCGCCGCCGCGCTCCCAGAAAGGGGACAGAACAAGAGGCAAAAAAAAAAAAAAAAAGCCTACGGCACCCGGTATTCCCAGGCGGTCTCCCATCCAAGTACCAACCAGGCCCGACCCTGCTTAGCTTCCGAGACCAGAGGAGATCGGGGGCGTTCAGGGTGGTGTGGCCCTAGACGGCGGAGGGCGCCCCTGCCCCGCTCAAGAAGCCGAGCCTCTCTGCGCTTCCCCGCCGCCTCCTCCCGCCCCAGGCCCCGCGCCGCCGGGTCGGGTCGGGTCGGGCCTGTTGAGTTCGCCAGCCGGGTCCGGCGGGCTCCCAGGGACGGGGGTGACGGGCGGGGCGGGCCGGGGTGGGGGGCTGTCTCTCTATACACACACACACACTCACACTCACTCACACTCACACAAGATGCTCCTCCACGGCTGTACTCGCCAAGGTGGAGACCTTCCAGCCCCCATCCTCTCCTGGCCTGGCCTCCTTCACCTACCCGCTGCCCACCCCCAGCCCGTCGCCGCCGCAGCCGCCACCGCCTCCGAGGCGGCCACTGACTGCGCACGCGCGGGGCGCTTGCCCTTTGACCCCAGCCAGGGGCCGCCCTCCCCCACAACCCCTTTCAGCTGCGCCCCCCGCCCTGTGCGTGGGCTGCCGCCTATTCCCCCGGGTCAGGGCTGGGGCACAGCGCATGGGGGAGGGGAGCGAGTGTAGGGGCGTCTCTCGGGATGTGTCCCATGGGTGTGGTGGGGTGGGGTGGGGTGCTTTGGGGGGCTCTGAAGAAATCAATCCCCTCCATCTCCTCCCTCTGGAAAACGCCCAAGCCCTTGGAGACCTGCGGGCACCGCTACCGTGGGGGCCGGGACCCTCCTCTGTGTCCTCCTGTGGCCCAGTCCAAGGGGCCTGGGCCTGGCCGGGGCTGCATTGGACCCCGACCACCCTGGCGTGTGGACTCCCTAAAAATCGGCGATTACATATTGGATTCCAGCTTCATGGAGGTCATTTCACTAATGAGTGCACCGGAAAGAGTTTCCTAAACCATCTGTGAGGGTGGCAACTGAAAGAGAATTTTAAAGCTGACAGAATAGGCGAGGGAAGGCATAGGAGATTTCCACACCCAGCAAGGAAGACTTTCCCGAAATGGAAGAAAGAAACGAGCAAACAGAGACACCGGTAGCCCGCCCGGATCAGAGTCTGCCCCTGAGAGAAAGTACCCTGACCAGGTTCACCCGTGGGTGGTTGGCGAGCTAGCGGCATTCAGAAGAGCGAGGCCCGCAGTCTGTGCGGAAGACACCTGCACTCGGGTGTGTGTGGCGGCACAATTCACAAGCAGCTCCAGATGTTAAACCAAGGAGAAGCCAGGGAGTTCCCAACGCCCCAGGTGTCCTCAGCCCACGACCGGCTGCTGTGGGAATGCGAAGCCCGGCTCCTTGTCTCAGAGCGGGACAACCAGGAGGTGTGATGTCCACCCCGGGGTTCCCAGGAGGATCAGGCTGAAGCTGGGACTTGGCCTCAAAGTGTCCCCTCGCATGGCCACCCCCTTCCCCTTCCTGCTCCTCTACTCCTGGTGCCCCTCCATCCAGGGGCCAGACCTTAAAGAGTCACCGCAAGAGAATCCTGGTCCCAAAGGAGCCTTCTGGGGGACCCGTGCTGAGAGAGGTTGTGGGCATGGCCCGCTGGGGCTCTGCCCGACCCAGGGCTGAGAGATGCAACCTCCCAGCTCTGGGTCCCTGCAGCAAGTGTTGGCAAGCACAGGGCCAGTCCTCCAAAGGCCCAGGTGCAGGGAGCCCAGGCCAAGCAGCCTGTGGAAGAAGCCACTTGCCGTGCCACCCCGGGAACAGGACTGCAGGCCCCGGCCCTTCCCACCTCCTCCTCCTCCTCCTCCTCCCCCCCCACCCCCCACCCCCGCCCGACATGGCTCAGGGCTCAGAGACACCTCAGACTCTTGCTACCCAAAGTGCAAAGGGCATCAGTTGCTCATCCAAACCCCCCGCCCAGCAGACCACGTTGTCCAGCCAGCCCCCGGGCCTCCCTGGGGTACCCAGCACAAAAGGGCAGACACCCACCGGACCCTCAATCTCAGTTTTCGGATGTTTTTGCCACTCTAAGGACCCGCAGGCCAGCTGGGCCTTCGGGCAGGACAGAGAGCCCGCGGAATCCGACGTGGAGAGCTGGGTGTACGTCCCCATGAGGAGGCGGTCCCCACCTCCGCGGCTCTCCCCTTGCGGGGAGCGGCAGCCGCAGGGCCTCAGGGAAGACACCAGGCTGGGCCCCCACAGCACAGCGGGGGCACGTCCCCCGCACGCAACTTAGTGACGGCTGCTCGAGACTGCTGCGGCCACCCTGCTGCCGGGTTCCTGGAGGGCTTCCTGGAAGCAGCGTCCACACCAAGCCCTTGGAAGGCCCAGGGGACGGGGGAGCCGGTCATGCAGGGGCCGAGGACGGTGACGGGCAAGGAGGAGCATGTCAGGCAGGGGCCGAGGACGGGCCGGGCCGGGTAGGAAGGAGCCGTTCAGGCAGGGGCTGAGGACGGTGACGGGCCAGATGGGGAGGAGCGAGTCAGGCAGGGGTTGAAGTGATGGCCCGGGCGGGGAGGAGGGTGTCAGGCAGGGGCAGAGGATGGTGACAGGCCGGACGGGAAGGAGCCGGTCAGGCAGGGGCCCAGGACAGTGACGGGCCTGGCCGGGGGGTGGGGGGGAGTGCGTCAGGCAGGGGCACAGGAGACGGGCTGGGTAAGGGTTAGGGTTACAGTTAGGGCACAATTCACAATCGCAAAGATGTGGAAGCGACCCGAGTGCCCATCCATCCAGGAGTGCACTAATAAAATGTGGCGCGTGGACACCACGGAGTGCTATTTGGCTATGAGGAGCAGTGGTGAGAGGGCACCTCTCGTGTTCTCCCGGCCAGAGCTGGAACCCGTTCCAGTAAGCCAAGTGTCCCAAGAACGGACACAAGAGCGCCACGTGCGCGCGCTCGCCAGCAGATTGGTAGGGACCGATGGACACCTAAGTGGACACAGAGGAATCGCCTTCATCGGGTGGGTGTCGGGCGGGCGGGGGGAGGGGATGGGCGTGCACATCCATTAGGAATGGGGTGGGTGCGCACCAACCGGGGCATGGGCGCACTTGAAGCTCTGACCCGAGGGGGGAGGCTGGGACAGGGCGATGCAGCTGACCTTAACATTGGTACCCCCACCATACGCTGGGAGAAAATGAGAAATAAATGAAATCAGAAAACGGGGAGGAGGGGGGCACGGGCAATACATGTCACCTCAATACGTGGACTCCCATGATCTGCTCGGAAAGAGAGAGAAAAGAAAATGTAATCATAGAGATAAGAGACACCTTTTCAGAAAATGAATCCGAAAAGAAAAGTAAAATGAGGCCTGTGGAGCAGGTCTGCGTGTGACTCCGGATCCCCCAACATCCAGTGCCACCACCGAAGATTCCTACGTGTAGAACCCCAAAAGCAACGGGACGAGAGTTCTGGTCACATACTCGCTCAAAATGACGTCCTGGAATTCTCCTGGAACTCCCTCCCCTCTCAGCCTCTCAAGGTTTCCTCCAGCGTGTCGGTTCCCACAGACCAGACCTTTGGTCTGACACCTGACAGTCCAGATGCCACGCATGCTGCCGCGTGGCGGCGGTGTCACGGCTCGGGACAAGAGGAGGCCCCACGGTGCGGGCTGGGGCGCCAGGCACCGCGACGGGCGCTGAGGGTGGGGGTGATCCCCCGGACCGCCGCCGCGCTCCCAGAAAGGGGACAGAACAAGAGGCAAAAAAAAAAAAAAAAAGCCTACGGCACCCGGTATTCCCAGGCGGTCTCCCATCCAAGTACCAACCAGGCCCGACCCTGCTTAGCTTCCGAGACCAGAGGAGATCGGGGGCGTTCAGGGTGGTGTGGCCCTAGACGGCGGAGGGCGCCCCTGCCCCGCTCAAGAAGCCGAGCCTCTCTGCGCTTCCCCGCCGCCTCCTCCCGCCCCAGGCCCCGCGCCGCCGGGTCGGGTCGGGTCGGGCCTGTTGAGTTCGCCAGCCAGCCGGGTCCGGCGGGCTCCCAGGGACGGGGGTGACGGGCGGGGCGGGCCGGGGTGGGGGGCTGTCTCTCTATACACACACACACACTCACACTCACTCACACTCACACAAGATGCTCCTCCACGGCTGTACTCGCCAAGGTGGAGACCTTCCAGCCCCCATCCTCTCCTGGCCTGGCCTCCTTCACCTACCCGCTGCCCACCCCCAGCCCGTCGCCGCCGCAGCCGCCACCGCCTCCGAGGCGGCCACTGACTGCGCACGCGCGGGGCGCTTGCCCTTTGACCCCAGCCAGGGGCCGCCCTCCCCCACAACCCCTTTCAGCTGCGCCCCCCCCCCGCCCTGTGCGTGGGCTGCCGCCTATTCCCCAGGGCCAGGGCTGGGGCACAGCGCATGGGGGAGGGGAGCGAGTGTAGGGGCGTCTCTCGGGATGTGTCCCATGGGTGTGGTGGGGTGGGGTGGGGTGCTTTGGGGGGCTCTGAAGAAATCAATCCCCTCCATCTCCTCCCTCTGGAAAACGCCCAAGCCCTTGGAGACCTGCGGGCACCGCTACCGTGGGGGCCGGGACCCTCCTCTGTGTCCTCCTGTGGCCCAGTCCAAGGGGCCTGGGCCTGGCCGGGGCTGCATTGGACCCCGACCACCCTGGCGTGTGGACTCCCTAAAAATCGGCGATTAGATATTGGATTCCAGCTTCATGGAGGTCATTTCACTAATGAGTGCACCGGAAAGAGTTTCCTAAACCATCTGTGAGGGTGGCAACTGAAAGAGAATTTTAAAGCTGACAGAATAGGCGAGGGAAGGCATAGGAGATTTCCACACCCAGCAAGGAAGACTTTCCCGAAATGGAAGAAAGAAACGAGCAAACAGAGACACCGGTAGCCCGCCCGGATCAGAGTCTGCCCCTGAGAGAAAGTACCCTGACCAGGTTCACCCGTGGGTGGTTGGCGAGCTAGCGGCATTCAGAAGAGCGAGGCCCGCAGTCTGTGCGGAAGACACCTGCACTCGGGTGTGTGTGGCGGCACAATTCACAAGCAGCTCCAGATGTTAAACCAAGGAGAAGCCAGGGAGTTCCCAACGCCCCAGGTGTCCTCAGCCCACGACCGGCTGCTGTGGGAATGCGAAGCCCGGCTCCTTGTCTCAGAGCGGGACAACCAGGAGGTGTGATGTACACCCCGGGGTTCCCAGGAGGATCAGGCTGAAGCTGGGACTTGGCCTCAAAGTGTCCCCTCGCATGGCCACCCCCTTCCCCTTCCTGCTCCTCTACTCCTGGTGCCCCTCCATCCAGGGGCCAGACCTTAAAGAGTCACCGCAAGAGAATCCTGGTCCCAAAGGAGCCTTCTGGGGGACCCGTGCTGAGAGAGGTTGTGGGCATGGCCTGCTGGGGCTCTGCCCGACCCAGGGCTGAGAGATGCAACCTCCCAGCTCTGGGTCCCTGCAGGAAGTGTTGGCAAGCACAGGGCCAGTCCTCCAAAGGCCCAGGTGCAGGGAGCCCAGGCCAAGCAGCCTGTGGAAGAAGCCACTTGCCGTGCCACCCCGGGAACACCACTGCAGGCCCCGGCCCTTCCCACCTCCTCCTCCTCCCCCCCCCCCGCGCCCCCGCCCGACATGGCGCAGGGCTCAGAGACACCTCAGACTCTTGCTACCCAAAGTGCAAAGGGCATCAGTTGCTCCTCCAAACCCCCCGCCCAGCAGACCACGTTGTCCAGCCAGCCCCCGGGCCTCCCTGGGGTACCCAGCACAAAAGTGCAGACACCCACCGGACCCTCAATCTCAGTTTTTGGATGTTTTTGCCACTCTAAGGACCCGCAGGCCAGCTGGGCCTTCTGGCAGGACAGAGAGCCCCGGAATCCGACGTGGAGAGCTGCGTGTGGAGAGCTGCGTGTACGTCCCCATCAGGAGGCCGTCCCCACCTCCGCCGCTCTCCCCTCGCGGGGAGCGGCAGCCGCAGGGCCTCAGGGAAGACACCAGGCTGGGCCCCCACGGCACAGCGGGGGCACGTCCCCCACACGCGACTTAGGGATGGCTGCTCGAGACTGCTGCGTCCACCCTGCTGCCGGGTTTCTGGAGGGCTTCCTGGAAGCAGCGTCCACACCAAGCCCTTGGAAGGCCCAGGCGACGGGGGAGCCGGTCATGCAGGGGCCGAGGATGGTGACGGGCAAGGAGGAGCATGTCAGGCAGGGGCCGAAGACGGTGACGGTGACGGGCCGGGTAGGAAGGAGCCGTTCAGGCAGGGGCCGAGGACGGTGACGGGCCTGGCCGGGGAGGAGTGCGTCAGGCAGGGGCACAGGAGACGGGCGGGGTAAGGGTTAGGGTTACAGTTAGGGCACAATTCACAATCGCAAAGATGTGGAAGCGACCCGAGTGCCCATCCATCCAGGAGTGCATTAATAAAATCTGGCGCGTGGACACCACGGAGTGCCATTCGGCCCTGAGGAGCAGCGGTGAGAGGGCACCTCTCGTGTTCTCCCGGCCAGAGCTGGAACCCGTTCCAGTAAGCCAAGTATCCCAAGAATGGACACACGAGCGCCACGTGAGCGCGCTCACCACCAAATCGGTACGAACGGATGGACACCTAAGTGGACACAGAGGAATCACCTTCATCGGGTGGGCGTCGGGCGGGCGGGGGGAGGGGATGGGCATACACATCCATTAGGAATGGGGTGGGTGCGCACCGACTGGGGGATGGGCGCACTTGAAGCTAATGACCGGAGGGGGGAGGCTGGGAGAGGACAACGTACCCGACCTTAACATTGGTACCCCCACAATACGCTGGAACAACATGAGAGGTAAATGAATAAGAACACAGGGGGGAGGGGGGCACGGGCAACACATGTCACCTGGATACTTGGACTCCCATCAACTGCTTGAAAAGAGAGAGAAAAGAAAATGCAATAATAGAGGTAAGAGACACGTTTTAAAAATAATGAATCCGAAGAGAAAAGTAAAAGGAGGCCTGTGGAGCAGGTCTGGGTGTGACTCCGGATCCCCCAACATCAGGTGCCACCACCAAAGATTCCTACGTGGAGCCCATAGAACCCCAAAAGCAACGGGACGAGTTCTGGTCACGTACTCCCTCAAAATGACATCCTGGCCTTCTTCTGGAACTCCCTCCCCTCTCAGACTCTCAAGGTTTCCTCCAGCGTGTCGGTTCCCACAGACCAGACCTTTGGTCTGAGACCTGACAGTCCAGATGCCACGCATGCTGTCGCGTGGCGGCGGTGTCGCGGCTTGGGACAAGAGGAGGCCCCACGGTGCGGGCTGGGGTGCCAGGCACCGCGGCGGGCGCTGAGGGTGGGGGTGACCCCCACCCCGGTCCGCCGCCGCGCTCCCAGAAAGGGGACAGAACAAGAGGCAAAAAAAAAAAAGCAGCAGCAGCCTACCGCACCCGGTATTCCCAGGCGGTCTCCATCCAAGTACTAACCAGGCCCGACCCTGCTTAGCTTCCGAGAACAGACGAGATCCGGCGGGCGCGTTCAGGGTGGTGTGGCCCTAGACGGTGGAAGGCGCCCCTGCCACGCTCAAGAAGCCGAGCCTCTCTGCGCTTCCCCGCCGCCTCCTCCCGCCCCAGGCCCCGCGCCGGGCCGGGACTGTTGAGTTCGCCGGCCGGGTCCGGCGGGCTCCGAGGGACAGGGGTGACGGGCGGGGCGGGGCGGGCCGGGGTGGGGAGCTGTCTCTCTATACACACCCACACACACTCACACTCACTCAACAAGATGCGATTCCACGGCTGGACTCGCCAAGGTGGAGACCTTCCAGCCCCCCTCCTCTCCTCGCCTGGCCTACTTCACCTACCAGCTGCCCAACCCCCAGCGCGTCCCCGCCGCCGCCACTGCTGACTGCGCACGCGCGGGGCTCTCGCCCTTTGACCCCAGCCAGGGGCCGCCCTCCCCGACAACCTCTTTCAGCTGCGCCCCCCCCAGCCCTGTGGGTGGGCTGCCCCCTATTCCCCCAGACCAGGGCCGGGGCACAGCGCAAAAGGGAGGGGAGCGAGTGTATGGGGCGTCTCTCTCTCTCTCACTCTCTCTCACTCTCTCTCTCTCTCTCTCTCTCTCTCTCTCTCTCTCTCTCTCTCTCTCTCTCGGGATGTGTCCCATGGGTGGGGTGGGGTGGCGTGGTTTGTGTGGCGCTGAAGAAATCAGTCCCCTCCATCTCCTACCACTGGAAAACGCCCAAGCCCTTGGAGAACTGCCCGCACCGCTACCGTGGGGGCCGGGACCCTCCTCTGTGTCCTCCTGTGGCCCAGTCCAAGGGGCCTGGGCCTGGCCGGGGCTGCATTGGACCCCGACCACCCTGGCGTGTGGACTCGCTAGAAATCGGCGATTAGATATTGGATTCCAGCTTCATTGAGGTCATTTCACTAATGAGTGCACCGGAAAGAGTTTCCTACTCCATCTGTGAGGGTGGTAACTGAAAGAGAATTTTAAAGCTGACAGAATAGGTGAGGAAAGGCATAGGAGATTTCCACACCCAGTAAGGAAGCCTTTCCCGAAATGGAAGAAAGAAACGAGCAAACAGAGACACCGGTAGCCCGCCCGGATCAGAGTCTGCCCCTGAGAGAAAGTACCCTGACCAGGTTCACCCGTGGGTGGGTGGCGAGCTAGCGGCATTCAGAAGAGCGAGGCCCGCAGTCTGTGCGGAAGACACCTGCACTCGGGTGTGTGTGGCGGCACAATTCACAAGCAGCTCAGATGTTAAACCAAGGAGAAGCCAGGGAGTTCCCAACGCCCCAGGTGTCCTCAGCCCACGACCGGCTGCTGTGAAAATGCGAAGCCCGGGTCCGGGTCTCAGAGCAGGACAACCAGGAGGTGTGATGTCCACCCCGGGGTTCCCAGGAGGATCAGGCTGAAGCTTGGACTTGGCCTCAAAGTGTCCCCTCACCTGGCCACCCCCTTCCCCTTCCTGCTCCTCTACTCCTGGTGCCCCTCCACCCAGGGGCCAGACCTTAAACAGTCACCCGCAAGAGAATCCTGGTCCCAAAGAAGCCTTCTGGGGGACCCGTGCTGAGAGAGGTTGTGGGCATGGCCCGCTGGGGCTCTGCCCGACCCAGGGCTGGGAGATGCAACCTCCCAGCTCTGGGTCCCTGCAGGAAGTGTCGGCAAGAACAGGGCCAGTCCTCCAAAGGCCCAGGTGCAGGGAGCCCAGGCCGAGCAGCCTGTGGAAGAAGCCACATGCCGTGCCACCCCGGGAACACGACTGTAGGTCACGGCCCCTGCCACCTCCTCCTCCTCCTCCTCTCCCCGACATGGAGCAGGGCTCAGAGACACCTCAGACGCTGCTAGCAAAGTCCAAAGGGCATCAGTTGCTCCTCCAAAGCGCACCCCCGACCCCCAGCAGGCCGCGTTGTCCAGCCAGCCCCTGGGCCTCCCTGGGGTGCCCGGCACAAAAGTGCAGACACCCACCTGACTGGCAATATCAGCTTGAGGACGTTTCTGCCACTCTAAGGACCCGCAGGCCAGCTGGGCCTCCGGGCAGGACAGAGAGCCCCGGAATCCGACGCGGAGAGCTGGGTGTACGTCCCCACCAGGAGGCGGTCCCCACCTCCACGGCTCTCCCCTCGCGGGGAGCGGCAGCCGCAGGGCCTCAGAGAAGACACCGGGCTGGGCCCCCGCGGCACAGTGGGGGCACGTGCCCCGCCCGCGACTTAGCGAGGGCTGCGCGAGACTGCTGCGGCCGCCCGGCTGCCGGGTTCCTGGAGGGCTTCCTGGAAGCAGCGTCCACACCAAGCCCTCGGAAGGCCCAGGCGACGGAGGAGACCGTCAGGCAGGGGCCGAGGTGGGGAGGAGCGAGTCAGGCAGGGGCCAAGGTGATGGGCCGGGCGGGGAGGAGCGTGTCACGCAGGGGCAGAGGACGGTGACAGGCCGGGCGGGGAGGAGCCGGTCAGGCAGGGGACGAGGACAGTGACGGGCCTGGCGGGGGAGGAGCGCCTCAGGCAGGGGCAGAGGAGACGGGCTGGGTAGGGGTCAGGGTTACAGTTAGGGCGCCATTCACAATCGCAAAGATGTGGAAGCGCCCCGAGTGCCCATCGATCCACGGGTGCATTAATAAAATGTGGCGCGTGGACACCACGGAGTGCCGTTCAGCTATGAGGAACTGCGGTGAGAGGGCACCTCTCGTGTTCTCCCGGCCAGAGCTGGAACCCGTTCCAGTAAGCCAAGTGTCCCAAGAACGGACACAAGAGCGCCACGTGCGCGCGCTCGCCAGCAGATTGGTAGGAACCGATGGACACCTAAGTGGACACAGAGGAATCGCCTTCATCGGGTGGGTGTCGGGCGGGCGTGGGCAGGGGATGGGCGTGCACATCCATTAGGAATGGGGTGGGTGCGCACCAACCGGGGCATGGGCGCACTTGAAGCTCTGACCCGAGGGGGGAGGCGGGGACAGGGCGATGCAGCTGACCTTAACATTGGTACCCCCACCATACGCTGGGAGAAAATGAGAAATAAATGAATCAGAAAACGGGGGGGAGGGGGGCACGGGCAATACATGTCACCTCAATACGTGGACTCCCATGATCTGCTCGGAAAGAGAGAGAAAAGGAAATGTAATCATAGAGATAAGACACACCTTTTCAGAAAATGAATCCGAAAAGAAAAGTAAAATGAGGCCTGTGGAGCAGGTCTGCGTGTGACTCCGGATCCCCCAACATCCAGTGCCACCACCAAAGATTCCTACGTGTAGCCCGTAGAACCCCAAAAGCAACGGGATGAGTTCTGGTCACATACTCGCTCAAAATGACGTCCTGGAATTCTCCTGGAACTCCCTCCCCTCTCAGCCTCTCAAGGTTTCCTCCAGCGTGTCGGTTCCCACAGACCAGACCTTTGGTCTGACACCTGACAGTCCAGATGCCACGCGTGCTGCCGCGTGGCGGCGGTGTCACAGCTCGGGACAAGAGGAGGCCCCACGGTGCGGGCTGGGGCGCCAGGCACCGCGACGGGCGCTGAGGGTGGGGGTGATCCCCCTGACCGCCGCCGCGCTCCCAGAAAGGGGACAGAACAAGAGGCAAAAAAAAAAAAAAAAAAAAAAAAAGCCTACGGCACCAGTATTCCCAGGCGGTCTCCCATCCAAGTACTGACCAGGCCCGACCCTGCTTAGCTTCCGAGACCAGACGAGACCGGGCGCGTTCAGGCCGGCATGGCCGGAGACGGCGGAGGGCGCCCCTGCCCCGCTCAAGAAGCCGAGCCTCTCTGCGCTTCCCCTCTCCGGGCCTGTTGCGTTCGCCGGCCGGGTCCGGCGGGCTCCGCGGGACTGGGGAGAGGGGCGGGGCGGCGTGGGGGGCTGTCCAGACACACACACACACACACACACACACACACACACGCGAGATGGGCCTCCACGGCTGGACCCGCCAAGGTGGAGACCTTCCAGCCCCCCTCCTCTCCTCGCCTCCTTCACCTACCTGCCCCCCACCCCCAGCGCGCCGCCCCTGCTGACTGAGCACACGCACGGGGCGCTCGACCTTTGCCCCCAGCCAGGGGCCGCCCTCCCCCACAAACCCTTTCAGCTGTGCCCCCCGCCCTGTGCGTGGGCTGCCGCCTATTCCCCAGGGCCAGGGCTGGGGCACAGCGCATGGGGGAGGGGAGCGAGTGTAGGGGCGTCTCTCGGGATGTGTCCCATGGGTGTGGTGGGGTGGGGTGGGGTGCTTTGGGGGGCTCTGAAGAAATCAATCCCCTCCATCTCCTCCCTCTGGAAAACCCCCAAGCCCTTGGAGAACTGCCCGCACCGCTACCGTGGGGGCCGGGACCCTCCTCTGTGTCCTCCTGTGGCCCAGTCCAAGGGGCCTGGGCCTGGCCGGGGCTGCATTGGACCCCGACCACCCTGGCGTGTGGACTCCCTAAAAATCGGCGATTAGATATTGGATTCCAGCTTCATGGAGGTCATTTCACTAATGAGTGCACCGGAAAGAGTTTCCTAAACCATCTGTGAGGGTGGCAACTGAAAGAGAATTTTAAAGCTGACAGAATAGGCGAGGGAAGGCATAGGAGATTTCCACACCCAGCAAGGAAGACTTTCCCGAAATGGAAGAAAGAAACGAGCAAACAGAGACACCGGTAGCCCGCCCGGATCAGAGTCTGTCCCTGAGAGAAAGTACCCTGACCAGGTTCACCCGTGGGTGGTTGGCGAGCTAGCGGCATTCAGAAGAGCGAGGCCCGCAGTCTGTGCGGAAGACACCTGCACTCGGGTGTGTGTGGCGGCACAATTCACAAGCAGCTCCAGATGTTAAACCAAGGAGAAGCCAGGGAGTTCCCAACGCCCCAGGTGTCCTCAGCCCACGACCGGCTGCTGTGGGAATGCGAAGCCCGGCTCCTTGTCTCAGAGCGGGACAACCAGGAGGTGTGATGTCCACCCCGGGGTTCCCAGGAGGATCAGGCTGAAGCTGGGACTTGGCCTCAACGTGTCCCCTCGCCTGGCCACCCCCTTCCCCTTCCTGCTCCTCTACTCCTGGTGCCCCTCCATCCAGGGGCCAGACCTTAAAGAGTCACCGCAAGAGAATCCTGGTCCCAAAGGAGCCTTCTGGGGGACCCGTGCTGAGAGAGGTTGTGGGCATGGCCTGCTGGGGCTCTGCCCGACCCAGGGCTGAGAGATGCAACCTCCCAGCTCTGGGTCCCTGCAGGAAGTGTTGGCAAGCACAGGGCCAGTCCTCCAAAGGCCCAGGTGCAGGGAGCCCAGGCCAAGCAGCCTGTGGAAGAAGCCACTTGCCGTGCCACCCCGGGAACACCACTGCAGGCCCCGGCCCTTCCCACCTCCTCCTCCTCCCCCCCCCCCGCGCCCCCGCCCGACATGGCGCAGGGCTCAGAGACACCTCAGACTCTTGCTACCCAAAGTGCAAAGGGCATCAGTTGCTCCTCCAAACCCCCCGCCCAGCAGACCACGTTGTCCAGCCAGCCCCCGGGCCTCCCTGGGGTACCCAGCACAAAAGTGCAGACACCCACCGGACCCTCAATCTCAGTTTTTGGATGTTTTTGCCACTCTAAGGACCCGCAGGCCAGCTGGGCCTTCTGGCAGGACAGAGAGCCCCGGAATCCGACGTGGAGAGCTGCGTGTGGAGAGCTGCGTGTACGTCCCCATCAGGAGGCCGTCCCCACCTCCGCCGCTCTCCCCTCGCGGGGAGCGGCAGCCGCAGGGCCTCAGGGAAGACACCAGGCTGGGCCCCCACGGCACAGCGGGGGCACGTCCCCCACACGCGACTTAGGGATGGCTGCTCGAGACTGCTGCGTCCACCCTGCTGCCGGGTTTCTGGAGGGCTTCCTGGAAGCAGCGTCCACACCAAGCCCTTGGAAGGCCCAGGCGACGGGGGAGCCGGTCATGCAGGGGCCGAGGATGGTGACGGGCAAGGAGGAGCATGTCAGGCAGGGGCCGAAGACGGTGACGGTGACGGGCCGGGTAGGAAGGAGCCGTTCAGGCAGGGGCCGAGGACGGTGACGGGCCTGGCCGGGGAGGAGTGCGTCAGGCAGGGGCACAGGAGACGGGCGGGGTAAGGGTTAGGGTTACAGTTAGGGCACAATTCACAATCGCAAAGATGTGGAAGCGACCCGAGTGCCCATCCATCCAGGAGTGCATTAATAAAATCTGGCGCGTGGACACCACGGAGTGCCATTCGGCCCTGAGGAGCAGCGGTGAGAGGGCACCTCTCGTGTTCTCCCGGCCAGAGCTGGAACCCGTTCCAGTAAGCCAAGTATCCCAAGAATGGACACACGAGCGCCACGTGAGCGCGCTCACCACCAAATCGGTACGAACGGATGGACACCTAAGTGGACACAGAGGAATCACCTTCATCGGGTGGGCGTCGGGCGGGCGGGGGGAGGGGATGGGCATACACATCCATTAGGAATGGGGTGGGTGCGCACCGACTGGGGGATGGGCGCACTTGAAGCTAATGACCGGAGGGGGGAGGCTGGGAGAGGACAACGTACCCGACCTTAACATTGGTACCCCCACAATACGCTGGAACAACATGAGAGGTAAATGAATAAGAACACAGGGGGGAGGGGGGCACGGGCAACACATGTCACCTGGATACTTGGACTCCCATCAACTGCTTGAAAAGAGAGAGAAAAGAAAATGCAATAATAGAGGTAAGAGACACGTTTTAAAAATAATGAATCCGAAGAGAAAAGTAAAAGGAGGCCTGTGGAGCAGGTCTGGGTGTGACTCCGGATCCCCCAATATCAGGTGCCACCACCAAAGATTCCTACGTGGAGCCCATAGAACCCCAAAAGCAACGGGACGAGTTCTGGTCACGTACTCCCTCAAAATGACATCCTGGCCTTCTTCTGGAACTCCCTCCCCTCTCAGACTCTCAAGGTTTCCTCCAGCGTGTCGGTTCCCACAGACCAGACCTTTGGTCTGAGACCTGACAGTCCAGATGCCACGCATGCTGTCGCGTGGCGGCGGTGTCGCGGCTTGGGACAAGAGGAGGCCCCACGGTGCGGGCTGGGGTGCCAGGCACCGCGGCGGGCGCTGAGGGTGGGGGTGACCCCCACCCCGGTCCGCCGCCGCGCTCCCAGAAAGGGGACAGAACAAGAGGCAAAAAAAAAAAAGCAGCAGCAGCCTACCGCACCCGGTATTCCCAGGCGGTCTCCATCCAAGTACTAACCAGGCCCGACCCTGCTTAGCTTCCGAGAACAGACGAGATCCGGCGGGCGCGTTCAGGGTGGTGTGGCCCTAGACGGTGGAAGGCGCCCCTGCCACGCTCAAGAAGCCGAGCCTCTCTGCGCTTCCCCGCCGCCTCCTCCCGCCCCAGGCCCCGCGCCGGGCCGGGACCGTTGAGTTCGCCGGCCGGGTCCGGCGGGCTCCGAGGGACAGGGGTGACGGGCGGGGCGGGGCGGGCCGGGGTGGGGAGCTGTCTCTCTATACACACCCACACACACTCACACTCACTCAACAAGATGCGATTCCACGGCTGGACTCGCCAAGGTGGAGACCTTCCAGCCCCCCTCCTCTCCTCGCCTGGCCTACTTCACCTACCAGCTGCCCAACCCCCAGCGCGTCCCCGCCGCCGCCACTGCTGACTGCGCACGCGCGGGGCTCTCGCCCTTTGACCCCAGCCAGGGGCCGCCCTCCCCGACAACCTCTTTCAGCTGCGCCCCCCCCAGCCCTGTGGGTGGGCTGCCCCCTATTCCCCCAGACCAGGGCCGGGGCACAGCGCAAAAGGGAGGGGAGCGAGTGTATGGGGCGTCTCTCTCTCTCTCACTCTCTCTCACTCTCTCTCTCTCTCTCTCTCTCTCTCTCTCTCTCTCTCTCTCTCTCGGGATGTGTCCCATGGGTGGGGTGGGGTGGCGTGGTTTGTGTGGCGCTGAAGAAATCAGTCCCCTCCATCTCCTACCACTGGAAAACGCCCAAGCCCTTGGAGAACTGCCCGCACCGCTACCGTGGGGGCCGGGACCCTCCTCTGTGTCCTCCTGTGGCCCAGTCCAAGGGGCCTGGGCCTGGCCGGGGCTGCATTGGACCCCGACCACCCTGGCGTGTGGACTCGCTAGAAATCGGCGATTAGATATTGGATTCCAGCTTCATTGAGGTCATTTCACTAATGAGTGCACCGGAAAGAGTTTCCTACTCCATCTGTGAGGGTGGTAACTGAAAGAGAATTTTAAAGCTGACAGAATAGGTGAGGAAAGGCATAGGAGATTTCCACACCCAGTAAGGAAGCCTTTCCCGAAATGGAAGAAAGAAACGAGCAAACAGAGACACCGGTAGCCCGCCCGGATCAGAGTCTGCCCCTGAGAGAAAGTACCCTGACCAGGTTCACCCGTGGGTGGTTGGTGAGCTAGCGGCATTCAGAAGAGCGAGGCCCGCAGTCTGTGCGGAAGACACCTGCACTCGGGTGTGTGTGGCGGCACAATTCACAAGCAGCTCCAGATGTTAAACCAAGGAGAAGCCAGGGAGTTCCCAACGCCCCAGGTGTCCTCAGCCCACGACCGGCTGCTGTGGGAATGCGAAGCCCGGCTCCTTGTCTCAGAGCGGGACAACCAGGAGGTGTGATGTCCACCCCGGGGTTCCCAGGAGGATCAGGCTGAAGCTGGGACTTGGCCTCAAAGTGTCCCCTCGCATGGCCACCCCCTTCCCCTTCCTGCTCCTCTACTCCTGGTGCCCCTCCATCCAGGGGCCAGACCTTAAAGAGTCACCGCAAGAGAATCCTGGTCCCAAAGGAGCCTTCTGGGGGACCCGTGCTGAGAGAGGTTGTGGGCATGGCCCGCTGGGGCTCTGCCCGACCCAGGGCTGAGAGATGCAACCTCCCAGCTCTGGGTCCCTGCAGCAAGTGTTGGCAAGCACAGGGCCAGTCCTCCAAAGGCCCAGGTGCAGGGAGCCCAGGCCAAGCAGCCTGTGGAAGAAGCCACTTGCCGTGCCACCCCGGGAACAGGACTGCAGGCCCCGGCCCTTCCCACCTCCTCCTCCTCCTCCTCCTCCCCCCCCACCCCCCACCCCCGCCCGACATGGCTCAGGGCTCAGAGACACCTCAGACTCTTGCTACCCAAAGTGCAAAGGGCATCAGTTGCTCATCCAAACCCCCCGCCCAGCAGACCACGTTGTCCAGCCAGCCCCCGGGCCTCCCTGGGGTACCCAGCACAAAAGGGCAGACACCCACCGGACCCTCAATCTCAGTTTTCGGATGTTTTTGCCACTCTAAGGACCCGCAGGCCAGCTGGGCCTTCGGACAGGACAGAGAGCCCCGGAATCCGACGTGGAGAGCTGGGTGTACGTCCCCATGAGGAGGCGGTCCCCACCTCCGCGGCTCTCCCCTTGCGGGGAGCGGCAGCCGCAGGGCCTCAGGGAAGACACCAGGCTGGGCCCCCACAGCACAGCGGGGGCACGTCCCCCGCACGCAACTTAGTGACGGCTGCTCGAGACTGCTGCGGCCACCCTGCTGCCGGGTTCCTGGAGGGCTTCCTGGAAGCAGCGTCCACACCAAGCCCTTGGAAGGCCCAGGGGACGGGGGAGCCGGTCATGCAGGGGCCGAGGACGGTGACGGGCAAGGAGGAGCATGTCAGGCAGGGGCCGAGGACGGGCCGGGCCGGGTAGGAAGGAGCCGTTCAGGCAGGGGCTGAGGACGGTGACGGGCCAGATGGGGAGGAGCGAGTCAGGCAGGGGTTGAAGTGATGGCCCGGGCGGGGAGGAGGGTGTCAGGCAGGGGCAGAGGATGGTGACAGGCCGGACGGGAAGGAGCCGGTCAGGCAGGGGCCCAGGACAGTGACGGGCCTGGCCGGGGGGGGGGGGGGAGTGCGTCAGGCAGGGGCACAGGAGACGGGCTGGGTAAGGGTTAGGGTTACAGTTAGGGCACAATTCACAATCGCAAAGATGTGGAAGCGACCCGAGTGCCCATCCATCCAGGAGTGCACTAATAAAATGTGGCGCGTGGACACCACGGAGTGCTATTTGGCTATGAGGAGCAGTGGTGAGAGGGCACCTCTCGTGTTCTCCCGGCCAGAGCTGGAACCCGTTCCAGTAAGCCAAGTGTCCCAAGAACGGACACAAGAGCGCCACGTGCGCGCGCTCGCCAGCAGATTGGTAGGGACCGATGGACACCTAAGTGGACACAGAGGAATCGCCTTCATCGGGTGGGTGTCGGGCGGGCGGGGGGAGGGGATGGGCGTGCACATCCATTAGGAATGGGGTGGGTGCGCACCAACCGGGGCATGGGCGCACTTGAAGCTCTGACCCGAGGGGGGAGGCGGGGACAGGGCGATGCAGCTGACCTTAACATTGGTACCCCCACCATACGCTGGGAGAAAATGAGAAATAAATGAAATCAGAAAACGGGGAGGAGGGGGGCACGGGCAATACATGTCACCTCAATACGTGGACTCCCATGATCTGCTCGGAAAGAGAGAGAAAAGAAAATGTAATCATAGAGATAAGAGACACCTTTTCAGAAAATGAATCCGAAAAGAAAAGTAAAATGAGGCCTGTGGAGCAGGTCTGCGTGTGACTCCGGATCCCCCAACATCCAGTGCCACCACCGAAGATTCCTACGTGTAGAACCCCAAAAGCAACGGGACGAGAGTTCTGGTCACATACTCGCTCAAAATGACGTCCTGGAATTCTCCTGGAACTCCCTCCCCTCTCAGCCTCTCAAGGTTTCCTCCAGCGTGTCGGTTCCCACAGACCAGACCTTTGGTCTGACACCTGACAGTCCAGATGCCACGCATGCTGCCGCGTGGCGGCGGTGTCACGGCTCGGGACAAGAGGAGGCCCCACGGTGCGGGCTGGGGCGCCAGGCACCGCGACGGGCGCTGAGGGTGGGGGTGATCCCCCGGACCGCCGCCGCGCTCCCAGAAAGGGGACAGAACAAGAGGCAAAAAAAAAAAAAAAAAGCCTACGGCACCCGGTATTCCCAGGCGGTCTCCCATCCAAGTACCAACCAGGCCCGACCCTGCTTAGCTTCCGAGACCAGAGGAGATCGGGGGCGTTCAGGGTGGTGTGGCCCTAGACGGCGGAGGGCGCCCCTGCCCCGCTCAAGAAGCCGAGCCTCTCTGCGCTTCCCCGCCGCCTCCTCCCGCCCCAGGCCCCGCGCCGCCGGGTCGGGTCGGGTCGGGCCTGTTGAGTTCGCCAGCCAGCCGGGTCCGGCGGGCTCCCAGGGACGGGGGTGACGGGCGGGGCGGGCCGGGGTGGGGGGCTGTCTCTCTATACACACACACACACTCACACTCACTCACACTCACACAAGATGCTCCTCCACGGCTGTACTCGCCAAGGTGGAGACCTTCCAGCCCCCATCCTCTCCTGGCCTGGCCTCCTTCACCTACCCGCTGCCCACCCCCAGCCTGTCGCCGCCGCAGCCGCCACCGCCTCCGAGGCGGCCACTGACTGCGCACGCGCGGGGCGCTTGCCCTTTGACCCCAGCCAGGGGCCGCCCTCCCCCACAACCCCTTTCAGCTGCGCCCCCCCCCCGCCCTGTGCGTGGGCTGCCGCCTATTCCCCCGGGTCAGGGCTGGGGCACAGCGCATGGGGGAGGGGAGCGAGTGTAGGGGCGTCTCTCGGGATGTGTCCCATGGGTGTGGTGGGGTGGGGTGGGGTGCTTTGGGGGGCTCTGAAGAAATCAATCCCCTCCATCTCCTCCCTCTGGAAAACGCCCAAGCCCTTGGAGACCTGCGGGCACCGCTACCGTGGGGGCCGGGACCCTCCTCTGTGTCCTCCTGTGGCCCAGTCCAAGGGGCCTGGGCCTGGCCGGGGCTGCATTGGACCCCGACCACCCTGGCGTGTGGACTCCCTAAAAATCGGCGATTAGATATTGGATTCCAGCTTCATGGAGGTCATTTCACTAATGAGTGCACCGGAAAGAGTTTCCTAAACCATCTGTGAGGGTGGCAACTGAAAGAGAATTTTAAAGCTGACAGAATAGGCGAGGGAAGGCATAGGAGATTTCCACACCCAGCAAGGAAGACTTTCCCGAAATGGAAGAAGAAACGAGCAAACAGAGACACCGGTAGCCCGCCCGGATCAGAGTCTGCCCCTGAGAGAAAGTACCCTGACCAGGTTCACCCGTGGGTGGTTGGCGAGCTAGCGGCATTCAGAAGAGCGAGGCCCGCAGTCTGTGCGGAAGACACCTGCACTCGGGTGTGTGTGGCGGCACAATTCACAAGCAGCTCCAGATGTTAAACCAAGGAGAAGCCAGGGAGTTCCCAACGCCCCAGGTGTCCTCAGCCCACGACCGGCTGCTGTGGGAATGCGAAGCCCGGCTCCTTGTCTCAGAGCGGGACAACCAGGAGGTGTGATGTACACCCCGGGGTTCCCAGGAGGATCAGGCTGAAGCTGGGACTTGGCCTCAAAGTGTCCCCTCGCATGGCCACCCCCTTCCCCTTCCTGCTCCTCTACTCCTGGTGCCCCTCCATCCAGGGGCCAGACCTTAAAGAGTCACCGCAAGAGAATCCTGGTCCCAAAGGAGCCTTCTGGGGGACCCGTGCTGAGAGAGGTTGTGGGCATGGCCCGCTGGGGCTCTGCCCGACCCAGGGCTGAGAGATGCAACCTCCCAGCTCTGGGTCCCTGCAGCAAGTGTTGGCAAGCACAGGGCCAGTCCTCCAAAGGCCCAGGTGCAGGGAGCCCAGGCCAAGCAGCCTGTGGAAGAAGCCACTTGCCGTGCCACCCCGGGAACAGGACTGCAGGCCCCGGCCCTTCCCACCTCCTCCTCCTCCTCCTCCTCCCCCCCCACCCCCCACCCCCGCCCGACATGGCTCAGGGCTCAGAGACACCTCAGACTCTTGCTACCCAAAGTGCAAAGGGCATCAGTTGCTCATCCAAACCCCCCGCCCAGCAGACCACGTTGTCCAGCCAGCCCCCGGGCCTCCCTGGGGTACCCAGCACAAAAGGGCAGACACCCACCGGACCCTCAATCTCAGTTTTCGGATGTTTTTGCCACTCTAAGGACCCGCAGGCCAGCTGGGCCTTCGGGCAGGACAGAGAGCCCGCGGAATCCGACGTGGAGAGCTGGGTGTACGTCCCCATGAGGAGGCGGTCCCCACCTCCGCGGCTCTCCCCTTGCGGGGAGCGGCAGCCGCAGGGCCTCAGGGAAGACACCAGGCTGGGCCCCCACAGCACAGCGGGGGCACGTCCCCCGCACGCAACTTAGTGACGGCTGCTCGAGACTGCTGCGGCCACCCTGCTGCCGGGTTCCTGGAGGGCTTCCTGGAAGCAGCGTCCACACCAAGCCCTTGGAAGGCCCAGGGGACGGGGGAGCCGGTCATGCAGGGGCCGAGGACGGTGACGGGCAAGGAGGAGCATGTCAGGCAGGGGCCGAGGACGGGCCGGGCCGGGTAGGAAGGAGCCGTTCAGGCAGGGGCTGAGGACGGTGACGGGCCAGATGGGGAGGAGCGAGTCAGGCAGGGGTTGAAGTGATGGCCCGGGCGGGGAGGAGGGTGTCAGGCAGGGGCAGAGGATGGTGACAGGCCGGACGGGAAGGAGCCGGTCAGGCAGGGGCCCAGGACAGTGACGGGCCTGGCCGGGGGGGTGGGGGGGAGTGCGTCAGGCAGGGGCACAGGAGACGGGCTGGGTAAGGGTTAGGGTTACAGTTAGGGCACAATTCACAATCGCAAAGATGTGGAAGCGACCCGAGTGCCCATCCATCCAGGAGTGCACTAATAAAATGTGGCGCGTGGACACCACGGAGTGCTATTTGGCTATGAGGAGCAGTGGTGAGAGGGCACCTCTCGTGTTCTCCCGGCCAGAGCTGGAACCCGTTCCAGTAAGCCAAGTGTCCCAAGAACGGACACAAGAGCGCCACGTGCGCGCGCTCGCCAGCAGATTGGTAGGGACCGATGGACACCTAAGTGGACACAGAGGAATCGCCTTCATCGGGTGGGTGTCGGGCGGGCGGGGGGAGGGGATGGGCGTGCACATCCATTAGGAATGGGGTGGGTGCGCACCAACCGGGGCATGGGCGCACTTGAAGCTCTGACCCGAGGGGGGAGGCTGGGACAGGGCGATGCAGCTGACCTTAACATTGGTACCCCCACCATACGCTGGGAGAAAATGAGAAATAAATGAAATCAGAAAACGGGGAGGAGGGGGGCACGGGCAATACATGTCACCTCAATACGTGGACTCCCATGATCTGCTCGGAAAGAGAGAGAAAAGAAAATGTAATCATAGAGATAAGAGACACCTTTTCAGAAAATGAATCCGAAAAGAAAAGTAAAATGAGGCCTGTGGAGCAGGTCTGCGTGTGACTCCGGATCCCCCAACATCCAGTGCCACCACCGAAGATTCCTACGTGTAGAACCCCAAAAGCAACGGGACGAGAGTTCTGGTCACATACTCGCTCAAAATGACGTCCTGGAATTCTCCTGGAACTCCCTCCCCTCTCGGCCTCTCAAGGTTTCCTCCAGCGTGTCGGTTCCCACAGACCAGACCTTTGGTCTGACACCTGACAGTCCAGATGCCACGCATGCTGCCGCGTGGCGGCGGTGTCACGGCTCGGGACAAGAGGAGGCCCCACGGTGCGGGCTGGGGCGCCAGGCACCGCGACGGGCGCTGAGGGTGGGGGTGATCCCCCGGACCGCCGCCGCGCTCCCAGAAAGGGGACAGAACAAGAGGCAAAAAAAAAAAAAAAAAAAGCCTACGGCACCCGGTATTCCCAGGCGGTCTCCCATCCAAGTACCAACCAGGCCCGACCCTGCTTAGCTTCCGAGACCAGAGGAGATCGGGGGCGTTCAGGGTGGTGTGGCCCTAGACGGCGGAGGGCGCCCCTGCCCCGCTCAAGAAGCCGAGCCTCTCTGCGCTTCCCCGCCGCCTCCTCCCGCCCCAGGCCCCGCGCCGCCGGGTCGGGTCGGGTCGGGCCTGTTGAGTTCGCCAGCCAGCCGGGTCCGGCGGGCTCCCAGGGACGGGGGTGACGGGCGGGGCGGGGCGGGGTGGGGGGCTGTCTCTCTATACACACACACACACTCACACTCACTCACACTCACACAAGATGCTCCTCCACGGCTGTACTCGCCAAGGTGGAGACCTTCCAGCCCCCATCCTCTCCTGGCCTGGCCTCCTTCACCTACCCGCTGCCCACCCCCAGCCCGTCGCCGCCGCAGCCGCCACCGCCTCCGAGGCGGCCACTGACTGCGCACGCGCGGGGCGCTTGCCCTTTGACCCCAGCCAGGGGCCGCCCTCCCCCACAACCCCTTTCAGCTGCGCCCCCCGCCCTGTGCGTGGGCTGCCGCCTATTCCCCCGGGTCAGGGCTGGGGCACAGCGCATGGGGGAGGGGAGCGAGTGTAGGGGCGTCTCTCGGGATGTGTCCCATGGGTGTGGTGGGGTGGGGTGGGGTGCTTTGGGGGGCTCTGAAGAAATCAATCCCCTCCATCTCCTCCCTCTGGAAAACGCCCAAGCCCTTGGAGACCTGCGGGCACCGCTACCGTGGGGGCCGGGACCCTCCTCTGTGTCCTCCTGTGGCCCAGTCCAAGGGGCCTGGGCCTGGCCGGGGCTGCATTGGACCCCGACCACCCTGGCGTGTGGACTCCCTAAAAATCGGCGATTAGATATTGGATTCCAGCTTCATTGAGGTCATTTCACTAATGAGTGCACCGGAAAGAGTTTCCTAAACCATCTGTGAGGGTGGCAACTGAAAGAGAATTTTAAAGCTGACAGAATAGGCGAGGGAAGGCATAGGAGATTTCCACACCCAGCAAGGAAGACTTTCCCGAAATGGAAGAAAGAAACGAGCAAACAGAGACACCGGTAGCCCGCCCGGATCAGAGTCTGCCCCTGAGAGAAAGTACCCTGACCAGGTTCACCCGTGGGTGGTTGGCGAGCTAGCGGCATTCAGAAGAGCGAGGCCCGCAGTCTGTGCGGAAGACACCTGCACTCGGGTGTGTGTGGCGGCACAATTCACAAGCAGCTCCAGATGTTAAACCAAGGAGAAGCCAGGGAGTTCCCAACGCCCCAGGTGTCCTCAGCCCACGACCGGCTGCTGTGGGAATGCGAAGCCCGGCTCCTTGTCTCAGAGCGGGACAACCAGGAGGTGTGATGTACACCCCGGGGTTCCCAGGAGGATCAGGCTGAAGCTGGGACTTGGCCTCAAAGTGTCCCCTCGCATGGCCACCCCCTTCCCCTTCCTGCTCCTCTACTCCTGGTGCCCCTCCATCCAGGGGCCAGACCTTAAAGAGTCACCGCAAGAGAATCCTGGTCCCAAAGGAGCCTTCTGGGGGACCCGTGCTGAGAGAGGTTGTGGGCATGGCCCGCTGGGGCTCTGCCCGACCCAGGGCTGAGAGATGCAACCTCCCAGCTCTGGGTCCCTGCAGCAAGTGTTGGCAAGCACAGGGCCAGTCCTCCAAAGGCCCAGGTGCAGGGAGCCCAGGCCAAGCAGCCTGTGGAAGAAGCCACTTGCCGTGCCACCCCGGGAACAGGACTGCAGGCCCCGGCCCTTCCCACCTCCTCCTCCTCCTCCTCCTCCCCCCCCACCCCCCACCCCCGCCCGACATGGCTCAGGGCTCAGAGACACCTCAGACTCTTGCTACCCAAAGTGCAAAGGGCATCAGTTGCTCATCCAAACCCCCCGCCCAGCAGACCACGTTGTCCAGCCAGCCCCCGGGCCTCCCTGGGGTACCCAGCACAAAAGGGCAGACACCCACCGGACCCTCAATCTCAGTTTTCGGATGTTTTTGCCACTCTAAGGACCCGCAGGCCAGCTGGGCCTTCGGGCAGGAAAGAGAGCCCGTGGAATCCGACGTGGAGAGCTGGGTGTACGTCCCCATGAGGAGGCGGTCCCCACCTCCGCGGCTCTCCCCTTGCGGGGAGCGGCAGCCGCAGGGCCTCAGGGAAGACACCAGGCTGGGCCCCCACAGCACAGCGGGGGCACGTCCCCCGCACGCAACTTAGTGACGGCTGCTCGAGACTGCTGCGGCCACCCTGCTGCCGGGTTCCTGGAGGGCTTCCTGGAAGCAGCGTCCACACCAAGCCCTTGGAAGGCCCAGGGGACGGGGGAGCCGGTCATGCAGGGGCCGAGGACGGTGACGGGCAAGGAGGAGCATGTCAGGCAGGGGCCGAGGACGGGCCGGGCCGGGTAGGAAGGAGCCGTTCAGGCAGGGGCTGAGGACGGTGACGGGCCAGATGGGGAGGAGCGAGTCAGGCAGGGGTTGAAGTGATGGCCCGGGCGGGGAGGAGGGTGTCAGGCAGGGGCAGAGGATGGTGACAGGCCGGACGGGAAGGAGCCGGTCAGGCAGGGGCCCAGGACAGTGACGGGCCTGGCCGGGGGGGGGGGGGGGAGTGCGTCAGGCAGGGGCACAGGAGACGGGCTGGGTAAGGGTTAGGGTTACAGTTAGGGCACAATTCACAATCGCAAAGATGTGGAAGCGACCCGAGTGCCCATCCATCCAGGAGTGCACTAATAAAATGTGGCGCGTGGACACCACGGAGTGCTATTTGGCTATGAGGAGCAGTGGTGAGAGGGCACCTCTCGTGTTCTCCCGGCCAGAGCTGGAACCCGTTCCAGTAAGCCAAGTGTCCCAAGAACGGACACAAGAGCGCCACGTGCGCGCGCTCGCCAGCAGATTGGTAGGGACCGATGGACACCTAAGTGGACACAGAGGAATCGCCTTCATCGGGTGGGTGTCGGGCGGGCGGGGGGAGGGGATGGGCGTGCACATCCATTAGGAATGGGGTGGGTGCGCACCAACCGGGGCATGGGCGCACTTGAAGCTCTGACCCGAGGGGGGAGGCTGGGACAGGGCGATGCAGCTGACCTTAACATTGGTACCCCCACCATACGCTGGGAGAAAATGAGAAATAAATGAAATCAGAAAACGGGGAGGAGGGGGGCACGGGCAATACATGTCACCTCAATACGTGGACTCCCATGATCTGCTCGGAAAGAGAGAGAAAAGAAAATGTAATCATAGAGATAAGAGACACCTTTTCAGAAAATGAATCCGAAAAGAAAAGTAAAATGAGGCCTGTGGAGCAGGTCTGCGTGTGACTCCGGATCCCCCAACATCCAGTGCCACCACCGAAGATTCCTACGTGTAGAACCCCAAAAGCAACGGGACGAGAGTTCTGGTCACATACTCGCTCAAAATGACGTCCTGGAATTCTCCTGGAACTCCCTCCCCTCTCGGCCTCTCAAGGTTTCCTCCAGCGTGTCGGTTCCCACAGACCAGACCTTTGGTCTGACACCTGACAGTCCAGATGCCACGCATGCTGCCGCGTGGCGGCGGTGTCACGGCTCGGGACAAGAGGAGGCCCCACGGTGCGGGCTGGGGCGCCAGGCACCGCGACGGGCGCTGAGGGTGGGGGTGATCCCCCGGACCGCCGCCGCGCTCCCAGAAAGGGGACAGAACAAGAGGCAAAAAAAAAAAAAAAAAAAGCCTACGGCACCCGGTATTCCCAGGCGGTCTCCCATCCAAGTACCAACCAGGCCCGACCCTGCTTAGCTTCCGAGACCAGAGGAGATCGGGGGCGTTCAGGGTGGTGTGGCCCTAGACGGCGGAGGGCGCCCCTGCCCCGCTCAAGAAGCCGAGCCTCTCTGCGCTTCCCCGCCGCCTCCTCCCGCCCCAGGCCCCGCGCCGCCGGGTCGGGTCGGGTCGGGCCTGTTGAGTTCGCCAGCCAGCCGGGTCCGGCGGGCTCCCAGGGACGGGGGTGACGGGCGGGGCGGGGCGGGGTGGGGGGCTGTCTCTCTATACACACACACACACTCACACTCACTCACACTCACACAAGATGCTCCTCCACGGCTGTACTCGCCAAGGTGGAGACCTTCCAGCCCCCATCCTCTCCTGGCCTGGCCTCCTTCACCTACCCGCTGCCCACCCCCAGCCCGTCGCCGCCGCAGCCGCCGCCGCCTCCGAGGCGGCCACTGACTGCGCACGCGCGGGGCGCTTGCCCTTTGACCCCAGCCAGGGGCCGCCCTCCCCCACAACCCCTTTCAGCTGCGCCCCCCCGCCCTGTGCGTGGGCTGCCGCCTATTCCCCCGGGTCAGGGCTGGGGCACAGCGCATGGGGGAGGGGAGCGAGTGTAGGGGCGTCTCTCGGGATGTGTCCCATGGGTGTGGTGGGGTGGGGTGGGGTGCTTTGGGGGGCTCTGAAGAAATCAATCCCCTCCATCTCCTCCCTCTGGAAAACGCCCAAGCCCTTGGAGACCTGCGGGCACCGCTACCGTGGGGGCCGGGACCCTCCTCTGTGTCCTCCTGTGGCCCAGTCCAAGGGGCCTGGGCCTGGCCGGGGCTGCATTGGACCCCGACCACCCTGGCGTGTGGACTCCCTAAAAATCGGCGATTAGATATTGGATTCCAGCTTCATTGAGGTCATTTCACTAATGAGTGCACCGGAAAGAGTTTCCTAAACCATCTGTGAGGGTGGCAACTGAAAGAGAATTTTAAAGCTGACAGAATAGGCGAGGGAAGGCATAGGAGATTTCCACACCCAGCAAGGAAGACTTTCCCGAAATGGAAGAAAGAAACGAGCAAACAGAGACACCGGTAGCCCGCCCGGATCAGAGTCTGCCCCTGAGAGAAAGTACCCTGACCAGGTTCACCCGTGGGTGGGTGGCGAGCTAGCGGCATTCAGAAGAGCGAGGCCCGCAGTCTGTGCGGAAGACACCTGCACTCGGGTGTGTGTGGCGGCACAATTCACAAGCAGCTCCAGATGTTAAACCAAGGAGAAGCCAGGGAGTTCCCAACGCCCCAGGTGTCCTCAGCCCACGACCGGCTGCTGTGGGAATGCGAAGCCCGGCTCCTTGTCTCAGAGCGGGACAACCAGGAGGTGTGATGTACACCCCGGGGTTCCCAGGAGGATCAGGCTGAAGCTGGGACTTGGCCTCAAAGTGTCCCCTCGCATGGCCACCCCCTTCCCCTTCCTGCTCCTCTACTCCTGGTGCCCCTCCATCCAGGGGCCAGACCTTAAAGAGTCACCGCAAGAGAATCCTGGTCCCAAAGGAGCCTTCTGGGGGACCCGTGCTGAGAGAGGTTGTGGGCATGGCCCGCTGGGGCTCTGCCCGACCCAGGGCTGAGAGATGCAACCTCCCAGCTCTGGGTCCCTGCAGCAAGTGTTGGCAAGCACAGGGCCAGTCCTCCAAAGGCCCAGGTGCAGGGAGCCCAGGCCAAGCAGCCTGTGGAAGAAGCCACTTGCCGTGCCACCCCGGGAACAGGACTGCAGGCCCCGGCCCTTCCCACCTCCTCCTCCTCCTCCTCCTCCCCCCCCACCCCCCACCCCCGCCCGACATGGCTCAGGGCTCAGAGACACCTCAGACTCTTGCTACCCAAAGTGCAAAGGGCATCAGTTGCTCATCCAAACCCCCCGCCCAGCAGACCACGTTGTCCAGCCAGCCCCCGGGCCTCCCTGGGGTACCCAGCACAAAAGGGCAGACACCCACCGGACCCTCAATCTCAGTTTTCGGATGTTTTTGCCACTCTAAGGACCCGCAGGCCAGCTGGGCCTTCGGGCAGGACAGAGAGCCCGCGGAATCCGACGTGGAGAGCTGGGTGTACGTCCCCATGAGGAGGCGGTCCCCACCTCCGCGGCTCTCCCCTTGCGGGGAGCGGCAGCCGCAGGGCCTCAGGGAAGACACCAGGCTGGGCCCCCACAGCACAGCGGGGGCACGTCCCCCGCACGCAACTTAGTGACGGCTGCTCGAGACTGCTGCGGCCACCCTGCTGCCGGGTTCCTGGAGGGCTTCCTGGAAGCAGCGTCCACACCAAGCCCTTGGAAGGCCCAGGGGACGGGGGAGCCGGTCATGCAGGGGCCGAGGACGGTGACGGGCAAGGAGGAGCATGTCAGGCAGGGGCCGAGGACGGGCCGGGCCGGGTAGGAAGGAGCCGTTCAGGCAGGGGCTGAGGACGGTGACGGGCCAGATGGGGAGGAGCGAGTCAGGCAGGGGTTGAAGTGATGGCCCGGGCGGGGAGGAGGGTGTCAGGCAGGGGCAGAGGATGGTGACAGGCCGGACGGGAAGGAGCCGGTCAGGCAGGGGCCCAGGACAGTGACGGGCCTGGCCGGGGGGGGGGGGGAGTGCGTCAGGCAGGGGCACAGGAGACGGGCTGGGTAAGGGTTAGGGTTACAGTTAGGGCACAATTCACAATCGCAAAGATGTGGAAGCGACCCGAGTGCCCATCCATCCAGGAGTGCACTAATAAAATGTGGCGCGTGGACACCACGGAGTGCTATTTGGCTATGAGGAGCAGTGGTGAGAGGGCACCTCTCGTGTTCTCCCGGCCAGAGCTGGAACCCGTTCCAGTAAGCCAAGTGTCCCAAGAACGGACACAAGAGCGCCACGTGCGCGCGCTCGCCAGCAGATTGGTAGGGACCGATGGACACCTAAGTGGACACAGAGGAATCGCCTTCATCGGGTGGGTGTCGGGCGGGCGGGGGGAGGGGATGGGCGTGCACATCCATTAGGAATGGGGTGGGTGCGCACCAACCGGGGCATGGGCGCACTTGAAGCTCTGACCCGAGGGGGGAGGCTGGGACAGGGCGATGCAGCTGACCTTAACATTGGTACCCCCACCATACGCTGGGAGAAAATGAGAAATAAATGAAATCAGAAAACGGGGAGGAGGGGGGCACGGGCAATACATGTCACCTCAATACGTGGACTCCCATGATCTGCTCGGAAAGAGAGAGAAAAGAAAATGTAATCATAGAGATAAGAGACACCTTTTCAGAAAATGAATCCGAAAAGAAAAGTAAAATGAGGCCTGTGGAGCAGGTCTGCGTGTGACTCCGGATCCCCCAACATCCAGTGCCACCACCGAAGATTCCTACGTGTAGAACCCCAAAAGCAACGGGACGAGAGTTCTGGTCACATACTCGCTCAAAATGACGTCCTGGAATTCTCCTGGAACTCCCTCCCCTCTCGGCCTCTCAAGGTTTCCTCCAGCGTGTCGGTTCCCACAGACCAGACCTTTGGTCTGACACCTGACAGTCCAGATGCCACGCATGCTGCCGCGTGGCGGCGGTGTCACGGCTCGGGACAAGAGGAGGCCCCACGGTGCGGGCTGGGGCGCCAGGCACCGCGACGGGCGCTGAGGGTGGGGGTGATCCCCCGGACCGCCGCCGCGCTCCCAGAAAGGGGACAGAACAAGAGGCAAAAAAAAAAAAAAAAAAGCCTACGGCACCCGGTATTCCCAGGCGGTCTCCCATCCAAGTACCAACCAGGCCCGACCCTGCTTAGCTTCCGAGACCAGAGGAGATCGGGGGCGTTCAGGGTGGTGTGGCCCTAGACGGCGGAGGGCGCCCCTGCCCCGCTCAAGAAGCCGAGCCTCTCTGCGCTTCCCCGCCGCCTCCTCCCGCCCCAGGCCCCGCGCCGCCGGGTCGGGTCGGGTCGGGCCTGTTGAGTTCGCCAGCCAGCCGGGTCCGGCGGGCTCCCAGGGACGGGGGTGACGGGCGGGGCGGGGCGGGGTGGGGGGCTGTCTCTCTATACACACACACACACTCACACTCACTCACACTCACACAAGATGCTCCTCCACGGCTGTACTCGCCAAGGTGGAGACCTTCCAGCCCCCATCCTCTCCTGGCCTGGCCTCCTTCACCTACCCGCTGCCCACCCCCAGCCCGTCGCCGCCGCAGCCGCCGCCGCCTCCGAGGCGGCCACTGACTGCGCACGCGCGGGGCGCTTGCCCTTTGACCCCAGCCAGGGGCCGCCCTCCCCCACAACCCCTTTCAGCTGCGCCCCCCCGCCCTGTGCGTGGGCTGCCGCCTATTCCCCCGGGTCAGGGCTGGGGCACAGCGCATGGGGGAGGGGAGCGAGTGTAGGGGCGTCTCTCGGGATGTGTCCCATGGGTGTGGTGGGGTGGGGTGGGGTGCTTTGGGGGGCTCTGAAGAAATCAATCCCCTCCATCTCCTCCCTCTGGAAAACGCCCAAGCCCTTGGAGACCTGCGGGCACCGCTACCGTGGGGGCCGGGACCCTCCTCTGTGTCCTCCTGTGGCCCAGTCCAAGGGGCCTGGGCCTGGCCGGGGCTGCATTGGACCCCGACCACCCTGGCGTGTGGACTCCCTAAAAATCGGCGATTAGATATTGGATTCCAGCTTCATTGAGGTCATTTCACTAATGAGTGCACCGGAAAGAGTTTCCTAAACCATCTGTGAGGGTGGCAACTGAAAGAGAATTTTAAAGCTGACAGAATAGGCGAGGGAAGGCATAGGAGATTTCCACACCCAGCAAGGAAGACTTTCCCGAAATGGAAGAAAGAAACGAGCAAACAGAGACACCGGTAGCCCGCCCGGATCAGAGTCTGCCCCTGAGAGAAAGTACCCTGACCAGGTTCACCCGTGGGTGGGTGGCGAGCTAGCGGCATTCAGAAGAGCGAGGCCCGCAGTCTGTGCGGAAGACACCTGCACTCGGGTGTGTGTGGCGGCACAATTCACAAGCAGCTCCAGATGTTAAACCAAGGAGAAGCCAGGGAGTTCCCAACGCCCCAGGTGTCCTCAGCCCACGACCGGCTGCTGTGGGAATGCGAAGCCCGGCTCCTTGTCTCAGAGCGGGACAACCAGGAGGTGTGATGTACACCCCGGGGTTCCCAGGAGGATCAGGCTGAAGCTGGGACTTGGCCTCAAAGTGTCCCCTCGCATGGCCACCCCCTTCCCCTTCCTGCTCCTCTACTCCTGGTGCCCCTCCATCCAGGGGCCAGACCTTAAAGAGTCACCGCAAGAGAATCCTGGTCCCAAAGGAGCCTTCTGGGGGACCCGTGCTGAGAGAGGTTGTGGGCATGGCCCGCTGGGGCTCTGCCCGACCCAGGGCTGAGAGATGCAACCTCCCAGCTCTGGGTCCCTGCAGCAAGTGTTGGCAAGCACAGGGCCAGTCCTCCAAAGGCCCAGGTGCAGGGAGCCCAGGCCAAGCAGCCTGTGGAAGAAGCCACTTGCCGTGCCACCCCGGGAACAGGACTGCAGGCCCCGGCCCTTCCCACCTCCTCCTCCTCCTCCTCCTCCCCCCCCACCCCCCACCCCCGCCCGACATGGCTCAGGGCTCAGAGACACCTCAGACTCTTGCTACCCAAAGTGCAAAGGGCATCAGTTGCTCATCCAAACCCCCCGCCCAGCAGACCACGTTGTCCAGCCAGCCCCCGGGCCTCCCTGGGGTACCCAGCACAAAAGGGCAGACACCCACCGGACCCTCAATCTCAGTTTTCGGATGTTTTTGCCACTCTAAGGACCCGCAGGCCAGCTGGGCCTTCGGGCAGGACAGAGAGCCCGCGGAATCCGACGTGGAGAGCTGGGTGTACGTCCCCATGAGGAGGCGGTCCCCACCTCCGCGGCTCTCCCCTTGCGGGGAGCGGCAGCCGCAGGGCCTCAGGGAAGACACCAGGCTGGGCCCCCACAGCACAGCGGGGGCACGTCCCCCGCACGCAACTTAGTGACGGCTGCTCGAGACTGCTGCGGCCACCCTGCTGCCGGGTTCCTGGAGGGCTTCCTGGAAGCAGCGTCCACACCAAGCCCTTGGAAGGCCCAGGGGACGGGGGAGCCGGTCATGCAGGGGCCGAGGACGGTGACGGGCAAGGAGGAGCATGTCAGGCAGGGGCCGAGGACGGGCCGGGCCGGGTAGGAAGGAGCCGTTCAGGCAGGGGCTGAGGACGGTGACGGGCCAGATGGGGAGGAGCGAGTCAGGCAGGGGTTGAAGTGATGGCCCGGGCGGGGAGGAGGGTGTCAGGCAGGGGCAGAGGATGGTGACAGGCCGGACGGGAAGGAGCCGGTCAGGCAGGGGCCCAGGACAGTGACGGGCCTGGCCGGGGGGGGGGGGGGGAGTGCGTCAGGCAGGGGCACAGGAGACGGGCTGGGTAAGGGTTAGGGTTACAGTTAGGGCACAATTCACAATCGCAAAGATGTGGAAGCGACCCGAGTGCCCATCCATCCAGGAGTGCACTAATAAAATGTGGCGCGTGGACACCACGGAGTGCTATTTGGCTATGAGGAGCAGTGGTGAGAGGGCACCTCTCGTGTTCTCCCGGCCAGAGCTGGAACCCGTTCCAGTAAGCCAAGTGTCCCAAGAACGGACACAAGAGCGCCACGTGCGCGCGCTCGCCAGCAGATTGGTAGGGACCGATGGACACCTAAGTGGACACAGAGGAATCGCCTTCATCGGGTGGGTGTCGGGCGGGCGGGGGGAGGGGATGGGCGTGCACATCCATTAGGAATGGGGTGGGTGCGCACCAACCGGGGCATGGGCGCACTTGAAGCTCTGACCCGAGGGGGGAGGCTGGGACAGGGCGATGCAGCTGACCTTAACATTGGTACCCCCACCATACGCTGGGAGAAAATGAGAAATAAATGAAATCAGAAAACGGGGAGGAGGGGGGCACGGGCAATACATGTCACCTCAATACGTGGACTCCCATGATCTGCTCGGAAAGAGAGAGAAAAGAAAATGTAATCATAGAGATAAGAGACACCTTTTCAGAAAATGAATCCGAAAAGAAAAGTAAAATGAGGCCTGTGGAGCAGGTCTGCGTGTGACTCCGGATCCCCCAACATCCAGTGCCACCACCGAAGATTCCTACGTGTAGAACCCCAAAAGCAACGGGACGAGAGTTCTGGTCACATACTCGCTCAAAATGACGTCCTGGAATTCTCCTGGAACTCCCTCCCCTCTCGGCCTCTCAAGGTTTCCTCCAGCGTGTCGGTTCCCACAGACCAGACCTTTGGTCTGACACCTGACAGTCCAGATGCCACGCATGCTGCCGCGTGGCGGCGGTGTCACGGCTCGGGACAAGAGGAGGCCCCACGGTGCGGGCTGGGGCGCCAGGCACCGCGACGGGCGCTGAGGGTGGGGGTGATCCCCCGGACCGCCGCCGCGCTCCCAGAAAGGGGACAGAACAAGAGGCAAAAAAAAAAAAAAAAAAAGCCTACGGCACCCGGTATTCCCAGGCGGTCTCCCATCCAAGTACCAACCAGGCCCGACCCTGCTTAGCTTCCGAGACCAGAGGAGATCGGGGGCGTTCAGGGTGGTGTGGCCCTAGACGGCGGAGGGCGCCCCTGCCCCGCTCAAGAAGCCGAGCCTCTCTGCGCTTCCCCGCCGCCTCCTCCCGCCCCAGGCCCCGCGCCGCCGGGTCGGGTCGGGTCGGGCCTGTTGAGTTCGCCAGCCAGCCGGGTCCGGCGGGCTCCCAGGGACGGGGGTGACGGGCGGGGCGGGGCGGGGTGGGGGGCTGTCTCTCTATACACACACACACACTCACACTCACTCACACTCACACAAGATGCTCCTCCACGGCTGTACTCGCCAAGGTGGAGACCTTCCAGCCCCCATCCTCTCCTGGCCTGGCCTCCTTCACCTACCCGCTGCCCACCCCCAGCCCGTCGCCGCCGCAGCCGCCGCCGCCTCCGAGGCGGCCACTGACTGCGCACGCGCGGGGCGCTTGCCCTTTGACCCCAGCCAGGGGCCTCCCTCCCCCACAACCCCTTTCAGCTGCGCCCCCCGCCCTGTGCGTGGGCTGCCGCCTATTCCCCCGGGTCAGGGCTGGGGCACAGCGCATGGGGGAGGGGAGCGAGTGTAGGGGCGTCTCTCGGGATGTGTCCCATGGGTGTGGTGGGGTGGGGTGGGGTGCTTTGGGGGGCTCTGAAGAAATCAATCCCCTCCATCTCCTCCCTCTGGAAAACGCCCAAGCCCTTGGAGACCTGCGGGCACCGCTACCGTGGGGGCCGGGACCCTCCTCTGTGTCCTCCTGTGGCCCAGTCCAAGGGGCCTGGGCCTGGCCGGGGCTGCATTGGACCCCGACCACCCTGGCGTGTGGACTCCCTAAAAATCGGCGATTAGATATTGGATTCCAGCTTCATTGAGGTCATTTCACTAATGAGTGCACCGGAAAGAGTTTCCTAAACCATCTGTGAGGGTGGCAACTGAAAGAGAATTTTAAAGCTGACAGAATAGGCGAGGGAAGGCATAGGAGATTTCCACACCCAGCAAGGAAGACTTTCCCGAAATGGAAGAAAGAAACGAGCAAACAGAGACACCGGTAGCCCGCCCGGATCAGAGTCTGCCCCTGAGAGAAAGTACCCTGACCAGGTTCACCCGTGGGTGGTTGGCGAGCTAGCGGCATTCAGAAGAGCGAGGCCCGCAGTCTGTGCGGAAGACACCTGCACTCGGGTGTGTGTGGCGGCACAATTCACAAGCAGCTCCAGATGTTAAACCAAGGAGAAGCCAGGGAGTTCCCAACGCCCCAGGTGTCCTCAGCCCACGACCGGCTGCTGTGGGAATGCGAAGCCCGGCTCCTTGTCTCAGAGCGGGACAACCAGGAGGTGTGATGTACACCCCGGGGTTCCCAGGAGGATCAGGCTGAAGCTGGGACTTGGCCTCAAAGTGTCCCCTCGCATGGCCACCCCCTTCCCCTTCCTGCTCCTCTACTCCTGGTGCCCCTCCATCCAGGGGCCAGACCTTAAAGAGTCACCGCAAGAGAATCCTGGTCCCAAAGGAGCCTTCTGGGGGACCCGTGCTGAGAGAGGTTGTGGGCATGGCCCGCTGGGGCTCTGCCCGACCCAGGGCTGAGAGATGCAACCTCCCAGCTCTGGGTCCCTGCAGCAAGTGTTGGCAAGCACAGGGCCAGTCCTCCAAAGGCCCAGGTGCAGGGAGCCCAGGCCAAGCAGCCTGTGGAAGAAGCCACTTGCCGTGCCACCCCGGGAACAGGACTGCAGGCCCCGGCCCTTCCCACCTCCTCCTCCTCCTCCTCCTCCCCCCCCACCCCCCACCCCCGCCCGACATGGCTCAGGGCTCAGAGACACCTCAGACTCTTGCTACCCAAAGTGCAAAGGGCATCAGTTGCTCATCCAAACCCCCCGCCCAGCAGACCACGTTGTCCAGCCAGCCCCCGGGCCTCCCTGGGGTACCCAGCACAAAAGGGCAGACACCCACCGGACCCTCAATCTCAGTTTTCGGATGTTTTTGCCACTCTAAGGACCCGCAGGCCAGCTGGGCCTTCGGGCAGGAAAGAGAGCCCGCGGAATCCGACGTGGAGAGCTGGGTGTACGTCCCCATGAGGAGGCGGTCCCCACCTCCGCGGCTCTCCCCTTGCGGGGAGCGGCAGCCGCAGGGCCTCAGGGAAGACACCAGGCTGGGCCCCCACAGCACAGCGGGGGCACGTCCCCCGCACGCAACTTAGTGACGGCTGCTCGAGACTGCTGCGGCCACCCTGCTGCCGGGTTCCTGGAGGGCTTCCTGGAAGCAGCGTCCACACCAAGCCCTTGGAAGGCCCAGGGGACGGGGGAGCCGGTCATGCAGGGGCCGAGGACGGTGACGGGCAAGGAGGAGCATGTCAGGCAGGGGCCGAGGACGGGCCGGGCCGGGTAGGAAGGAGCCGTTCAGGCAGGGGCTGAGGACGGTGACGGGCCAGATGGGGAGGAGCGAGTCAGGCAGGGGTTGAAGTGATGGCCCGGGCGGGGAGGAGGGTGTCAGGCAGGGGCAGAGGATGGTGACAGGCCGGACGGGAAGGAGCCGGTCAGGCAGGGGCCCAGGACAGTGACGGGCCTGGCCGGGGGGGGGGGGGGGGAGTGCGTCAGGCAGGGGCACAGGAGACGGGCTGGGTAAGGGTTAGGGTTACAGTTAGGGCACAATTCACAATCGCAAAGATGTGGAAGCGACCCGAGTGCCCATCCATCCAGGAGTGCACTAATAAAATGTGGCGCGTGGACACCACGGAGTGCTATTTGGCTATGAGGAGCAGTGGTGAGAGGGCACCTCTCGTGTTCTCCCGGCCAGAGCTGGAACCCGTTCCAGTAAGCCAAGTGTCCCAAGAACGGACACAAGAGCGCCACGTGCGCGCGCTCGCCAGCAGATTGGTAGGGACCGATGGACACCTAAGTGGACACAGAGGAATCGCCTTCATCGGGTGGGTGTCGGGCGGGCGGGGGGAGGGGATGGGCGTGCACATCCATTAGGAATGGGGTGGGTGCGCACCAACCGGGGCATGGGCGCACTTGAAGCTCTGACCCGAGGGGGGAGGCTGGGACAGGGCGATGCAGCTGACCTTAACATTGGTACCCCCACCATACGCTGGGAGAAAATGAGAAATAAATGAAATCAGAAAACGGGGAGGAGGGGGGCACGGGCAATACATGTCACCTCAATACGTGGACTCCCATGATCTGCTCGGAAAGAGAGAGAAAAGAAAATGTAATCATAGAGATAAGAGACACCTTTTCAGAAAATGAATCCGAAAAGAAAAGTAAAATGAGGCCTGTGGAGCAGGTCTGCGTGTGACTCCGGATCCCCCAACATCCAGTGCCACCACCGAAGATTCCTACGTGTAGAACCCCAAAAGCAACGGGACGAGAGTTCTGGTCACATACTCGCTCAAAATGACGTCCTGGAATTCTCCTGGAACTCCCTCCCCTCTCGGCCTCTCAAGGTTTCCTCCAGCGTGTCGGTTCCCACAGACCAGACCTTTGGTCTGACACCTGACAGTCCAGATGCCACGCATGCTGCCGCGTGGCGGCGGTGTCACGGCTCGGGACAAGAGGAGGCCCCACGGTGCGGGCTGGGGCGCCAGGCACCGCGACGGGCGCTGAGGGTGGGGGTGATCCCCCGGACCGCCGCCGCGCTCCCAGAAAGGGGACAGAACAAGAGGCAAAAAAAAAAAAAAAAAAAGCCTACGGCACCCGGTATTCCCAGGCGGTCTCCCATCCAAGTACCAACCAGGCCCGACCCTGCTTAGCTTCCGAGACCAGAGGAGATCGGGGGCGTTCAGGGTGGTGTGGCCCTAGACGGCGGAGGGCGCCCCTGCCCCGCTCAAGAAGCCGAGCCTCTCTGCGCTTCCCCGCCGCCTCCTCCCGCCCCAGGCCCCGCGCCGCCGGGTCGGGTCGGGTCGGGCCTGTTGAGTTCGCCAGCCAGCCGGGTCCGGCGGGCTCCCAGGGACGGGGGTGACGGGCGGGGCGGGGCGGGGTGGGGGGCTGTCTCTCTATACACACACACACACTCACACTCACTCACACTCACACAAGATGCTCCTCCACGGCTGTACTCGCCAAGGTGGAGACCTTCCAGCCCCCATCCTCTCCTGGCCTGGCCTCCTTCACCTACCCGCTGCCCACCCCCAGCCCGTCGCCGCCGCAGCCGCCACCGCCTCCGAGGCGGCCACTGACTGCGCACGCGCGGGGCGCTTGCCCTTTGACCCCAGCCAGGGGCCGCCCTCCCCCACAACCCCTTTCAGCTGCGCCCCCCGCCCTGTGCGTGGGCTGCCGCCTATTCCCCCGGGTCAGGGCTGGGGCACAGCGCATGGGGGAGGGGAGCGAGTGTAGGGGCGTCTCTCGGGATGTGTCCCATGGGTGTGGTGGGGTGGGGTGGGGTGCTTTGGGGGGCTCTGAAGAAATCAATCCCCTCCATCTCCTCCCTCTGGAAAACGCCCAAGCCCTTGGAGACCTGCGGGCACCGCTACCGTGGGGGCCGGGACCCTCCTCTGTGTCCTCCTGTGGCCCAGTCCAAGGGGCCTGGGCCTGGCCGGGGCTGCATTGGACCCCGACCACCCTGGCGTGTGGACTCCCTAAAAATCGGCGATTAGATATTGGATTCCAGCTTCATTGAGGTCATTTCACTAATGAGTGCACCGGAAAGAGTTTCCTAAACCATCTGTGAGGGTGGCAACTGAAAGAGAATTTTAAAGCTGACAGAATAGGCGAGGGAAGGCATAGGAGATTTCCACACCCAGCAAGGAAGACTTTCCCGAAATGGAAGAAAGAAACGAGCAAACAGAGACACCGGTAGCCCGCCCGGATCAGAGTCTGCCCCTGAGAGAAAGTACCCTGACCAGGTTCACCCGTGGGTGGTTGGCGAGCTAGCGGCATTCAGAAGAGCGAGGCCCGCAGTCTGTGCGGAAGACACCTGCACTCGGGTGTGTGTGGCGGCACAATTCACAAGCAGCTCCAGATGTTAAACCAAGGAGAAGCCAGGGAGTTCCCAACGCCCCAGGTGTCCTCAGCCCACGACCGGCTGCTGTGGGAATGCGAAGCCCGGCTCCTTGTCTCAGAGCGGGACAACCAGGAGGTGTGATGTACACCCCGGGGTTCCCAGGAGGATCAGGCTGAAGCTGGGACTTGGCCTCAAAGTGTCCCCTCGCATGGCCACCCCCTTCCCCTTCCTGCTCCTCTACTCCTGGTGCCCCTCCATCCAGGGGCCAGACCTTAAAGAGTCACCGCAAGAGAATCCTGGTCCCAAAGGAGCCTTCTGGGGGACCCGTGCTGAGAGAGGTTGTGGGCATGGCCCGCTGGGGCTCTGCCCGACCCAGGGCTGAGAGATGCAACCTCCCAGCTCTGGGTCCCTGCAGCAAGTGTTGGCAAGCACAGGGCCAGTCCTCCAAAGGCCCAGGTGCAGGGAGCCCAGGCCAAGCAGCCTGTGGAAGAAGCCACTTGCCGTGCCACCCCGGGAACAGGACTGCAGGCCCCGGCCCTTCCCACCTCCTCCTCCTCCTCCTCCTCCCCCCCCACCCCCCACCCCCGCCCGACATGGCTCAGGGCTCAGAGACACCTCAGACTCTTGCTACCCAAAGTGCAAAGGGCATCAGTTGCTCATCCAAACCCCCCGCCCAGCAGACCACGTTGTCCAGCCAGCCCCCGGGCCTCCCTGGGGTACCCAGCACAAAAGGGCAGACACCCACCGGACCCTCAATCTCAGTTTTCGGATGTTTTTGCCACTCTAAGGACCCGCAGGCCAGCTGGGCCTTCGGGCAGGAAAGAGAGCCCGCGGAATCCGACGTGGAGAGCTGGGTGTACGTCCCCATGAGGAGGCGGTCCCCACCTCCGCGGCTCTCCCCTTGCGGGGAGCGGCAGCCGCAGGGCCTCAGGGAAGACACCAGGCTGGGCCCCCACAGCACAGCGGGGGCACGTCCCCCGCACGCAACTTAGTGACGGCTGCTCGAGACTGCTGCGGCCACCCTGCTGCCGGGTTCCTGGAGGGCTTCCTGGAAGCAGCGTCCACACCAAGCCCTTGGAAGGCCCAGGGGACGGGGGAGCCGGTCATGCAGGGGCCGAGGACGGTGACGGGCAAGGAGGAGCATGTCAGGCAGGGGCCGAGGACGGGCCGGGCCGGGTAGGAAGGAGCCGTTCAGGCAGGGGCTGAGGACGGTGACGGGCCAGATGGGGAGGAGCGAGTCAGGCAGGGGTTGAAGTGATGGCCCGGGCGGGGAGGAGGGTGTCAGGCAGGGGCAGAGGATGGTGACAGGCCGGACGGGAAGGAGCCGGTCAGGCAGGGGCCCAGGACAGTGACGGGCCTGGCCGGGGGGGGGGGGGGGGGAGTGCGTCAGGCAGGGGCACAGGAGACGGGCTGGGTAAGGGTTAGGGTTACAGTTAGGGCACAATTCACAATCGCAAAGATGTGGAAGCGACCCGAGTGCCCATCCATCCAGGAGTGCACTAATAAAATGTGGCGCGTGGACACCACGGAGTGCTATTTGGCTATGAGGAGCAGTGGTGAGAGGGCACCTCTCGTGTTCTCCCGGCCAGAGCTGGAACCCGTTCCAGTAAGCCAAGTGTCCCAAGAACGGACACAAGAGCGCCACGTGCGCGCGCTCGCCAGCAGATTGGTAGGGACCGATGGACACCTAAGTGGACACAGAGGAATCGCCTTCATCGGGTGGGTGTCGGGCGGGCGGGGGGAGGGGATGGGCGTGCACATCCATTAGGAATGGGGTGGGTGCGCACCAACCGGGGCATGGGCGCACTTGAAGCTCTGACCCGAGGGGGGAGGCTGGGACAGGGCGATGCAGCTGACCTTAACATTGGTACCCCCACCATACGCTGGGAGAAAATGAGAAATAAATGAAATCAGAAAACGGGGAGGAGGGGGGCACGGGCAATACATGTCACCTCAATACGTGGACTCCCATGATCTGCTCGGAAAGAGAGAGAAAAGAAAATGTAATCATAGAGATAAGAGACACCTTTTCAGAAAATGAATCCGAAAAGAAAAGTAAAATGAGGCCTGTGGAGCAGGTCTGCGTGTGACTCCGGATCCCCCAACATCCAGTGCCACCACCGAAGATTCCTACGTGTAGAACCCCAAAAGCAACGGGACGAGAGTTCTGGTCACATACTCGCTCAAAATGACGTCCTGGAATTCTCCTGGAACTCCCTCCCCTCTCGGCCTCTCAAGGTTTCCTCCAGCGTGTCGGTTCCCACAGACCAGACCTTTGGTCTGACACCTGACAGTCCAGATGCCACGCATGCTGCCGCGTGGCGGCGGTGTCACGGCTCGGGACAAGAGGAGGCCCCACGGTGCGGGCTGGGGCGCCAGGCACCGCGACGGGCGCTGAGGGTGGGGGTGATCCCCCGGACCGCCGCCGCGCTCCCAGAAAGGGGACAGAACAAGAGGCAAAAAAAAAAAAAAAAAAAGCCTACGGCACCCGGTATTCCCAGGCGGTCTCCCATCCAAGTACCAACCAGGCCCGACCCTGCTTAGCTTCCGAGACCAGAGGAGATCGGGGGCGTTCAGGGTGGTGTGGCCCTAGACGGCGGAGGGCGCCCCTGCCCCGCTCAAGAAGCCGAGCCTCTCTGCGCTTCCCCGCCGCCTCCTCCCGCCCCAGGCCCCGCGCCGCCGGGTCGGGTCGGGTCGGGCCTGTTGAGTTCGCCAGCCAGCCGGGTCCGGCGGGCTCCCAGGGACGGGGGTGACGGGCGGGGCGGGGCGGGGTGGGGGGCTGTCTCTCTATACACACACACACACTCACACTCACTCACACTCACACAAGATGCTCCTCCACGGCTGTACTCGCCAAGGTGGAGACCTTCCAGCCCCCATCCTCTCCTGGCCTGGCCTCCTTCACCTACCCGCTGCCCACCCCCAGCCCGTCGCCGCCGCAGCCGCCACCGCCTCCGAGGCGGCCACTGACTGCGCACGCGCGGGGCGCTTGCCCTTTGACCCCAGCCAGGGGCCGCCCTCCCCCACAACCCCTTTCAGCTGCGCCCCCCGCCCTGTGCGTGGGCTGCCGCCTATTCCCCCGGGTCAGGGCTGGGGCACAGCGCATGGGGGAGGGGAGCGAGTGTAGGGGCGTCTCTCGGGATGTGTCCCATGGGTGTGGTGGGGTGGGGTGGGGTGCTTTGGGGGGCTCTGAAGAAATCAATCCCCTCCATCTCCTCCCTCTGGAAAACGCCCAAGCCCTTGGAGACCTGCGGGCACCGCTACCGTGGGGGCCGGGACCCTCCTCTGTGTCCTCCTGTGGCCCAGTCCAAGGGGCCTGGGCCTGGCCGGGGCTGCATTGGACCCCGACCACCCTGGCGTGTGGACTCCCTAAAAATCGGCGATTAGATATTGGATTCCAGCTTCATTGAGGTCATTTCACTAATGAGTGCACCGGAAAGAGTTTCCTAAACCATCTGTGAGGGTGGCAACTGAAAGAGAATTTTAAAGCTGACAGAATAGGCGAGGGAAGGCATAGGAGATTTCCACACCCAGCAAGGAAGACTTTCCCGAAATGGAAGAAAGAAACGAGCAAACAGAGACACCGGTAGCCCGCCCGGATCAGAGTCTGCCCCTGAGAGAAAGTACCCTGACCAGGTTCACCCGTGGGTGGTTGGCGAGCTAGCGGCATTCAGAAGAGCGAGGCCCGCAGTCTGTGCGGAAGACACCTGCACTCGGGTGTGTGTGGCGGCACAATTCACAAGCAGCTCCAGATGTTAAACCAAGGAGAAGCCAGGGAGTTCCCAACGCCCCAGGTGTCCTCAGCCCACGACCGGCTGCTGTGGGAATGCGAAGCCCGGCTCCTTGTCTCAGAGCGGGACAACCAGGAGGTGTGATGTACACCCCGGGGTTCCCAGGAGGATCAGGCTGAAGCTGGGACTTGGCCTCAAAGTGTCCCCTCGCATGGCCACCCCCTTCCCCTTCCTGCTCCTCTACTCCTGGTGCCCCTCCATCCAGGGGCCAGACCTTAAAGAGTCACCGCAAGAGAATCCTGGTCCCAAAGGAGCCTTCTGGGGGACCCGTGCTGAGAGAGGTTGTGGGCATGGCCCGCTGGGGCTCTGCCCGACCCAGGGCTGAGAGATGCAACCTCCCAGCTCTGGGTCCCTGCAGCAAGTGTTGGCAAGCACAGGGCCAGTCCTCCAAAGGCCCAGGTGCAGGGAGCCCAGGCCAAGCAGCCTGTGGAAGAAGCCACTTGCCGTGCCACCCCGGGAACAGGACTGCAGGCCCCGGCCCTTCCCACCTCCTCCTCCTCCTCCTCCTCCCCCCCCACCCCCCACCCCCGCCCGACATGGCTCAGGGCTCAGAGACACCTCAGACTCTTGCTACCCAAAGTGCAAAGGGCATCAGTTGCTCATCCAAACCCCCCGCCCAGCAGACCACGTTGTCCAGCCAGCCCCCGGGCCTCCCTGGGGTACCCAGCACAAAAGGGCAGACACCCACCGGACCCTCAATCTCAGTTTTCGGATGTTTTTGCCACTCTAAGGACCCGCAGGCCAGCTGGGCCTTCGGGCAGGAAAGAGAGCCCGCGGAATCCGACGTGGAGAGCTGGGTGTACGTCCCCATGAGGAGGCGGTCCCCACCTCCGCGGCTCTCCCCTTGCGGGGAGCGGCAGCCGCAGGGCCTCAGGGAAGACACCAGGCTGGGCCCCCACAGCACAGCGGGGGCACGTCCCCCGCACGCAACTTAGTGACGGCTGCTCGAGACTGCTGCGGCCACCCTGCTGCCGGGTTCCTGGAGGGCTTCCTGGAAGCAGCGTCCACACCAAGCCCTTGGAAGGCCCAGGGGACGGGGGAGCCGGTCATGCAGGGGCCGAGGACGGTGACGGGCAAGGAGGAGCATGTCAGGCAGGGGCCGAGGACGGGCCGGGCCGGGTAGGAAGGAGCCGTTCAGGCAGGGGCTGAGGACGGTGACGGGCCAGATGGGGAGGAGCGAGTCAGGCAGGGGTTGAAGTGATGGCCCGGGCGGGGAGGAGGGTGTCAGGCAGGGGCAGAGGATGGTGACAGGCCGGACGGGAAGGAGCCGGTCAGGCAGGGGCCCAGGACAGTGACGGGCCTGGCCGGGGGGGGGGGGGGGAGTGCGTCAGGCAGGGGCACAGGAGACGGGCTGGGTAAGGGTTAGGGTTACAGTTAGGGCACAATTCACAATCGCAAAGATGTGGAAGCGACCCGAGTGCCCATCCATCCAGGAGTGCACTAATAAAATGTGGCGCGTGGACACCACGGAGTGCTATTTGGCTATGAGGAGCAGTGGTGAGAGGGCACCTCTCGTGTTCTCCCGGCCAGAGCTGGAACCCGTTCCAGTAAGCCAAGTGTCCCAAGAACGGACACAAGAGCGCCACGTGCGCGCGCTCGCCAGCAGATTGGTAGGGACCGATGGACACCTAAGTGGACACAGAGGAATCGCCTTCATCGGGTGGGTGTCGGGCGGGCGGGGGGAGGGGATGGGCGTGCACATCCATTAGGAATGGGGTGGGTGCGCACCAACCGGGGCATGGGCGCACTTGAAGCTCTGACCCGAGGGGGGAGGCTGGGACAGGGCGATGCAGCTGACCTTAACATTGGTACCCCCACCATACGCTGGGAGAAAATGAGAAATAAATGAAATCAGAAAACGGGGAGGAGGGGGGCACGGGCAATACATGTCACCTCAATACGTGGACTCCCATGATCTGCTCGGAAAGAGAGAGAAAAGAAAATGTAATCATAGAGATAAGAGACACCTTTTCAGAAAATGAATCCGAAAAGAAAAGTAAAATGAGGCCTGTGGAGCAGGTCTGCGTGTGACTCCGGATCCCCCAACATCCAGTGCCACCACCGAAGATTCCTACGTGTAGAACCCCAAAAGCAACGGGACGAGAGTTCTGGTCACATACTCGCTCAAAATGACGTCCTGGAATTCTCCTGGAACTCCCTCCCCTCTCGGCCTCTCAAGGTTTCCTCCAGCGTGTCGGTTCCCACAGACCAGACCTTTGGTCTGACACCTGACAGTCCAGATGCCACGCATGCTGCCGCGTGGCGGCGGTGTCACGGCTCGGGACAAGAGGAGGCCCCACGGTGCGGGCTGGGGCGCCAGGCACCGCGACGGGCGCTGAGGGTGGGGGTGATCCCCCGGACCGCCGCCGCGCTCCCAGAAAGGGGACAGAACAAGAGGCAAAAAAAAAAAAAAAAAAAGCCTACGGCACCCGGTATTCCCAGGCGGTCTCCCATCCAAGTACCAACCAGGCCCGACCCTGCTTAGCTTCCGAGACCAGAGGAGATCGGGGGCGTTCAGGGTGGTGTGGCCCTAGACGGCGGAGGGCGCCCCTGCCCCGCTCAAGAAGCCGAGCCTCTCTGCGCTTCCCCGCCGCCTCCTCCCGCCCCAGGCCCCGCGCCGCCGGGTCGGGTCGGGTCGGGCCTGTTGAGTTCGCCAGCCAGCCGGGTCCGGCGGGCTCCCAGGGACGGGGGTGACGGGCGGGGCGGGGCGGGGTGGGGGGCTGTCTCTCTATACACACACACACACTCACACTCACTCACACTCACACAAGATGCTCCTCCACGGCTGTACTCGCCAAGGTGGAGACCTTCCAGCCCCCATCCTCTCCTGGCCTGGCCTCCTTCACCTACCCGCTGCCCACCCCCAGCCCGTCGCCGCCGCAGCCGCCACCGCCTCCGAGGCGGCCACTGACTGCGCACGCGCGGGGCGCTTGCCCTTTGACCCCAGCCAGGGGCCGCCCTCCCCCACAACCCCTTTCAGCTGCGCCCCCCGCCCTGTGCGTGGGCTGCCGCCTATTCCCCCGGGTCAGGGCTGGGGCACAGCGCATGGGGGAGGGGAGCGAGTGTAGGGGCGTCTCTCGGGATGTGTCCCATGGGTGTGGTGGGGTGGGGTGGGGTGCTTTGGGGGGCTCTGAAGAAATCAATCCCCTCCATCTCCTCCCTCTGGAAAACGCCCAAGCCCTTGGAGACCTGCGGGCACCGCTACCGTGGGGGCCGGGACCCTCCTCTGTGTCCTCCTGTGGCCCAGTCCAAGGGGCCTGGGCCTGGCCGGGGCTGCATTGGACCCCGACCACCCTGGCGTGTGGACTCCCTAAAAATCGGCGATTAGATATTGGATTCCAGCTTCATTGAGGTCATTTCACTAATGAGTGCACCGGAAAGAGTTTCCTAAACCATCTGTGAGGGTGGCAACTGAAAGAGAATTTTAAAGCTGACAGAATAGGCGAGGGAAGGCATAGGAGATTTCCACACCCAGCAAGGAAGACTTTCCCGAAATGGAAGAAAGAAACGAGCAAACAGAGACACCGGTAGCCCGCCCGGATCAGAGTCTGCCCCTGAGAGAAAGTACCCTGACCAGGTTCACCCGTGGGTGGTTGGCGAGCTAGCGGCATTCAGAAGAGCGAGGCCCGCAGTCTGTGCGGAAGACACCTGCACTCGGGTGTGTGTGGCGGCACAATTCACAAGCAGCTCCAGATGTTAAACCAAGGAGAAGCCAGGGAGTTCCCAACGCCCCAGGTGTCCTCAGCCCACGACCGGCTGCTGTGGGAATGCGAAGCCCGGCTCCTTGTCTCAGAGCGGGACAACCAGGAGGTGTGATGTACACCCCGGGGTTCCCAGGAGGATCAGGCTGAAGCTGGGACTTGGCCTCAAAGTGTCCCCTCGCATGGCCACCCCCTTCCCCTTCCTGCTCCTCTACTCCTGGTGCCCCTCCATCCAGGGGCCAGACCTTAAAGAGTCACCGCAAGAGAATCCTGGTCCCAAAGGAGCCTTCTGGGGGACCCGTGCTGAGAGAGGTTGTGGGCATGGCCCGCTGGGGCTCTGCCCGACCCAGGGCTGAGAGATGCAACCTCCCAGCTCTGGGTCCCTGCAGCAAGTGTTGGCAAGCACAGGGCCAGTCCTCCAAAGGCCCAGGTGCAGGGAGCCCAGGCCAAGCAGCCTGTGGAAGAAGCCACTTGCCGTGCCACCCCGGGAACAGGACTGCAGGCCCCGGCCCTTCCCACCTCCTCCTCCTCCTCCTCCTCCCCCCCCACCCCCCACCCCCGCCCGACATGGCTCAGGGCTCAGAGACACCTCAGACTCTTGCTACCCAAAGTGCAAAGGGCATCAGTTGCTCATCCAAACCCCCCGCCCAGCAGACCACGTTGTCCAGCCAGCCCCCGGGCCTCCCTGGGGTACCCAGCACAAAAGGGCAGACACCCACCGGACCCTCAATCTCAGTTTTCGGATGTTTTTGCCACTCTAAGGACCCGCAGGCCAGCTGGGCCTTCGGGCAGGAAAGAGAGCCCGCGGAATCCGACGTGGAGAGCTGGGTGTACGTCCCCATGAGGAGGCGGTCCCCACCTCCGCGGCTCTCCCCTTGCGGGGAGCGGCAGCCGCAGGGCCTCAGGGAAGACACCAGGCTGGGCCCCCACAGCACAGCGGGGGCACGTCCCCCGCACGCAACTTAGTGACGGCTGCTCGAGACTGCTGCGGCCACCCTGCTGCCGGGTTCCTGGAGGGCTTCCTGGAAGCAGCGTCCACACCAAGCCCTTGGAAGGCCCAGGGGACGGGGGAGCCGGTCATGCAGGGGCCGAGGACGGTGACGGGCAAGGAGGAGCATGTCAGGCAGGGGCCGAGGACGGGCCGGGCCGGGTAGGAAGGAGCCGTTCAGGCAGGGGCTGAGGACGGTGACGGGCCAGATGGGGAGGAGCGAGTCAGGCAGGGGTTGAAGTGATGGCCCGGGCGGGGAGGAGGGTGTCAGGCAGGGGCAGAGGATGGTGACAGGCCGGACGGGAAGGAGCCGGTCAGGCAGGGGCCCAGGACAGTGACGGGCCTGGCCGGGGGGGGGGGGGAGTGCGTCAGGCAGGGGCACAGGAGACGGGCTGGGTAAGGGTTAGGGTTACAGTTAGGGCACAATTCACAATCGCAAAGATGTGGAAGCGACCCGAGTGCCCATCCATCCAGGAGTGCACTAATAAAATGTGGCGCGTGGACACCACGGAGTGCTATTTGGCTATGAGGAGCAGTGGTGAGAGGGCACCTCTCGTGTTCTCCCGGCCAGAGCTGGAACCCGTTCCAGTAAGCCAAGTGTCCCAAGAACGGACACAAGAGCGCCACGTGCGCGCGCTCGCCAGCAGATTGGTAGGGACCGATGGACACCTAAGTGGACACAGAGGAATCGCCTTCATCGGGTGGGTGTCGGGCGGGCGGGGGGAGGGGATGGGCGTGCACATCCATTAGGAATGGGGTGGGTGCGCACCAACCGGGGCATGGGCGCACTTGAAGCTCTGACCCGAGGGGGGAGGCTGGGACAGGGCGATGCAGCTGACCTTAACATTGGTACCCCCACCATACGCTGGGAGAAAATGAGAAATAAATGAAATCAGAAAACGGGGAGGAGGGGGGCACGGGCAATACATGTCACCTCAATACGTGGACTCCCATGATCTGCTCGGAAAGAGAGAGAAAAGAAAATGTAATCATAGAGATAAGAGACACCTTTTCAGAAAATGAATCCGAAAAGAAAAGTAAAATGAGGCCTGTGGAGCAGGTCTGCGTGTGACTCCGGATCCCCCAACATCCAGTGCCACCACCGAAGATTCCTACGTGTAGAACCCCAAAAGCAACGGGACGAGAGTTCTGGTCACATACTCGCTCAAAATGACGTCCTGGAATTCTCCTGGAACTCCCTCCCCTCTCGGCCTCTCAAGGTTTCCTCCAGCGTGTCGGTTCCCACAGACCAGACCTTTGGTCTGACACCTGACAGTCCAGATGCCACGCATGCTGCCGCGTGGCGGCGGTGTCACGGCTCGGGACAAGAGGAGGCCCCACGGTGCGGGCTGGGGCGCCAGGCACCGCGACGGGCGCTGAGGGTGGGGGTGATCCCCCGGACCGCCGCCGCGCTCCCAGAAAGGGGACAGAACAAGAGGCAAAAAAAAAAAAAAAAAAAGCCTACGGCACCCGGTATTCCCAGGCGGTCTCCCATCCAAGTACCAACCAGGCCCGACCCTGCTTAGCTTCCGAGACCAGAGGAGATCGGGGGCGTTCAGGGTGGTGTGGCCCTAGACGGCGGAGGGCGCCCCTGCCCCGCTCAAGAAGCCGAGCCTCTCTGCGCTTCCCCGCCGCCTCCTCCCGCCCCAGGCCCCGCGCCGCCGGGTCGGGTCGGGTCGGGCCTGTTGAGTTCGCCAGCCAGCCGGGTCCGGCGGGCTCCCAGGGACGGGGGTGACGGGCGGGGCGGGGCGGGGTGGGGGGCTGTCTCTCTATACACACACACACACTCACACTCACTCACACTCACACAAGATGCTCCTCCACGGCTGTACTCGCCAAGGTGGAGACCTTCCAGCCCCCATCCTCTCCTGGCCTGGCCTCCTTCACCTACCCGCTGCCCACCCCCAGCCCGTCGCCGCCGCAGCCGCCGCCGCCTCCGAGGCGGCCACTGACTGCGCACGCGCGGGGCGCTTGCCCTTTGACCCCAGCCAGGGGCCGCCCTCCCCCACAACCCCTTTCAGCTGCGCCCCCCGCCCTGTGCGTGGGCTGCCGCCTATTCCCCCGGGTCAGGGCTGGGGCACAGCGCATGGGGGAGGGGAGCGAGTGTAGGGGCGTCTCTCGGGATGTGTCCCATGGGTGTGGTGGGGTGGGGTGGGGTGCTTTGGGGGGCTCTGAAGAAATCAATCCCCTCCATCTCCTCCCTCTGGAAAACGCCCAAGCCCTTGGAGACCTGCGGGCACCGCTACCGTGGGGGCCGGGACCCTCCTCTGTGTCCTCCTGTGGCCCAGTCCAAGGGGCCTGGGCCTGGCCGGGGCTGCATTGGACCCCGACCACCCTGGCGTGTGGACTCCCTAAAAATCGGCGATTAGATATTGGATTCCAGCTTCATTGAGGTCATTTCACTAATGAGTGCACCGGAAAGAGTTTCCTAAACCATCTGTGAGGGTGGCAACTGAAAGAGAATTTTAAAGCTGACAGAATAGGCGAGGGAAGGCATAGGAGATTTCCACACCCAGCAAGGAAGACTTTCCCGAAATGGAAGAAAGAAACGAGCAAACAGAGACACCGGTAGCCCGCCCGGATCAGAGTCTGCCCCTGAGAGAAAGTACCCTGACCAGGTTCACCCGTGGGTGGGTGGCGAGCTAGCGGCATTCAGAAGAGCGAGGCCCGCAGTCTGTGCGGAAGACACCTGCACTCGGGTGTGTGTGGCGGCACAATTCACAAGCAGCTCCAGATGTTAAACCAAGGAGAAGCCAGGGAGTTCCCAACGCCCCAGGTGTCCTCAGCCCACGACCGGCTGCTGTGGGAATGCGAAGCCCGGCTCCTTGTCTCAGAGCGGGACAACCAGGAGGTGTGATGTACACCCCGGGGTTCCCAGGAGGATCAGGCTGAAGCTGGGACTTGGCCTCAAAGTGTCCCCTCGCATGGCCACCCCCTTCCCCTTCCTGCTCCTCTACTCCTGGTGCCCCTCCATCCAGGGGCCAGACCTTAAAGAGTCACCGCAAGAGAATCCTGGTCCCAAAGGAGCCTTCTGGGGGACCCGTGCTGAGAGAGGTTGTGGGCATGGCCCGCTGGGGCTCTGCCCGACCCAGGGCTGAGAGATGCAACCTCCCAGCTCTGGGTCCCTGCAGCAAGTGTTGGCAAGCACAGGGCCAGTCCTCCAAAGGCCCAGGTGCAGGGAGCCCAGGCCAAGCAGCCTGTGGAAGAAGCCACTTGCCGTGCCACCCCGGGAACAGGACTGCAGGCCCCGGCCCTTCCCACCTCCTCCTCCTCCTCCTCCTCCCCCCCCACCCCCCACCCCCGCCCGACATGGCTCAGGGCTCAGAGACACCTCAGACTCTTGCTACCCAAAGTGCAAAGGGCATCAGTTGCTCATCCAAACCCCCCGCCCAGCAGACCACGTTGTCCAGCCAGCCCCCGGGCCTCCCTGGGGTACCCAGCACAAAAGGGCAGACACCCACCGGACCCTCAATCTCAGTTTTCGGATGTTTTTGCCACTCTAAGGACCCGCAGGCCAGCTGGGCCTTCGGGCAGGACAGAGAGCCCGCGGAATCCGACGTGGAGAGCTGGGTGTACGTCCCCATGAGGAGGCGGTCCCCACCTCCGCGGCTCTCCCCTTGCGGGGAGCGGCAGCCGCAGGGCCTCAGGGAAGACACCAGGCTGGGCCCCCACAGCACAGCGGGGGCACGTCCCCCGCACGCAACTTAGTGACGGCTGCTCGAGACTGCTGCGGCCACCCTGCTGCCGGGTTCCTGGAGGGCTTCCTGGAAGCAGCGTCCACACCAAGCCCTTGGAAGGCCCAGGGGACGGGGGAGCCGGTCATGCAGGGGCCGAGGACGGTGACGGGCAAGGAGGAGCATGTCAGGCAGGGGCCGAGGACGGGCCGGGCCGGGTAGGAAGGAGCCGTTCAGGCAGGGGCTGAGGACGGTGACGGGCCAGATGGGGAGGAGCGAGTCAGGCAGGGGTTGAAGTGATGGCCCGGGCGGGGAGGAGGGTGTCAGGCAGGGGCAGAGGATGGTGACAGGCCGGACGGGAAGGAGCCGGTCAGGCAGGGGCCCAGGACAGTGACGGGCCTGGCCGGGGGGGGGGGGGAGTGCGTCAGGCAGGGGCACAGGAGACGGGCTGGGTAAGGGTTAGGGTTACAGTTAGGGCACAATTCACAATCGCAAAGATGTGGAAGCGACCCGAGTGCCCATCCATCCAGGAGTGCACTAATAAAATGTGGCGCGTGGACACCACGGAGTGCTATTTGGCTATGAGGAGCAGTGGTGAGAGGGCACCTCTCGTGTTCTCCCGGCCAGAGCTGGAACCCGTTCCAGTAAGCCAAGTGTCCCAAGAACGGACACAAGAGCGCCACGTGCGCGCGCTCGCCAGCAGATTGGTAGGGACCGATGGACACCTAAGTGGACACAGAGGAATCGCCTTCATCGGGTGGGTGTCGGGCGGGCGGGGGGAGGGGATGGGCGTGCACATCCATTAGGAATGGGGTGGGTGCGCACCAACCGGGGCATGGGCGCACTTGAAGCTCTGACCCGAGGGGGGAGGCTGGGACAGGGCGATGCAGCTGACCTTAACATTGGTACCCCCACCATACGCTGGGAGAAAATGAGAAATAAATGAAATCAGAAAACGGGGAGGAGGGGGGCACGGGCAATACATGTCACCTCAATACGTGGACTCCCATGATCTGCTCGGAAAGAGAGAGAAAAGAAAATGTAATCATAGAGATAAGAGACACCTTTTCAGAAAATGAATCCGAAAAGAAAAGTAAAATGAGGCCTGTGGAGCAGGTCTGCGTGTGACTCCGGATCCCCCAACATCCAGTGCCACCACCGAAGATTCCTACGTGTAGAACCCCAAAAGCAACGGGACGAGAGTTCTGGTCACATACTCGCTCAAAATGACGTCCTGGAATTCTCCTGGAACTCCCTCCCCTCTCGGCCTCTCAAGGTTTCCTCCAGCGTGTCGGTTCCCACAGACCAGACCTTTGGTCTGACACCTGACAGTCCAGATGCCACGCATGCTGCCGCGTGGCGGCGGTGTCACGGCTCGGGACAAGAGGAGGCCCCACGGTGCGGGCTGGGGCGCCAGGCACCGCGACGGGCGCTGAGGGTGGGGGTGATCCCCCGGACCGCCGCCGCGCTCCCAGAAAGGGGACAGAACAAGAGGCAAAAAAAAAAAAAAAAAAAGCCTACGGCACCCGGTATTCCCAGGCGGTCTCCCATCCAAGTACCAACCAGGCCCGACCCTGCTTAGCTTCCGAGACCAGAGGAGATCGGGGGCGTTCAGGGTGGTGTGGCCCTAGACGGCGGAGGGCGCCCCTGCCCCGCTCAAGAAGCCGAGCCTCTCTGCGCTTCCCCGCCGCCTCCTCCCGCCCCAGGCCCCGCGCCGCCGGGTCGGGTCGGGTCGGGCCTGTTGAGTTCGCCAGCCAGCCGGGTCCGGCGGGCTCCCAGGGACGGGGGTGACGGGCGGGGCGGGGCGGGGTGGGGGGCTGTCTCTCTATACACACACACACACTCACACTCACTCACACTCACACAAGATGCTCCTCCACGGCTGTACTCGCCAAGGTGGAGACCTTCCAGCCCCCATCCTCTCCTGGCCTGGCCTCCTTCACCTACCCGCTGCCCACCCCCAGCCCGTCGCCGCCGCAGCCGCCGCCGCCTCCGAGGCGGCCACTGACTGCGCACGCGCGGGGCGCTTGCCCTTTGACCCCAGCCAGGGGCCGCCCTCCCCCACAACCCCTTTCAGCTGCGCCCCCCCGCCCTGTGCGTGGGCTGCCGCCTATTCCCCCGGGTCAGGGCTGGGGCACAGCGCATGGGGGAGGGGAGCGAGTGTAGGGGCGTCTCTCGGGATGTGTCCCATGGGTGTGGTGGGGTGGGGTGGGGTGCTTTGGGGGGCTCTGAAGAAATCAATCCCCTCCATCTCCTCCCTCTGGAAAACGCCCAAGCCCTTGGAGACCTGCGGGCACCGCTACCGTGGGGGCCGGGACCCTCCTCTGTGTCCTCCTGTGGCCCAGTCCAAGGGGCCTGGGCCTGGCCGGGGCTGCATTGGACCCCGACCACCCTGGCGTGTGGACTCCCTAAAAATCGGCGATTAGATATTGGATTCCAGCTTCATTGAGGTCATTTCACTAATGAGTGCACCGGAAAGAGTTTCCTAAACCATCTGTGAGGGTGGCAACTGAAAGAGAATTTTAAAGCTGACAGAATAGGCGAGGGAAGGCATAGGAGATTTCCACACCCAGCAAGGAAGACTTTCCCGAAATGGAAGAAAGAAACGAGCAAACAGAGACACCGGTAGCCCGCCCGGATCAGAGTCTGCCCCTGAGAGAAAGTACCCTGACCAGGTTCACCCGTGGGTGGTTGGCGAGCTAGCGGCATTCAGAAGAGCGAGGCCCGCAGTCTGTGCGGAAGACACCTGCACTCGGGTGTGTGTGGCGGCACAATTCACAAGCAGCTCCAGATGTTAAACCAAGGAGAAGCCAGGGAGTTCCCAACGCCCCAGGTGTCCTCAGCCCACGACCGGCTGCTGTGGGAATGCGAAGCCCGGCTCCTTGTCTCAGAGCGGGACAACCAGGAGGTGTGATGTACACCCCGGGGTTCCCAGGAGGATCAGGCTGAAGCTGGGACTTGGCCTCAAAGTGTCCCCTCGCATGGCCACCCCCTTCCCCTTCCTGCTCCTCTACTCCTGGTGCCCCTCCATCCAGGGGCCAGACCTTAAAGAGTCACCGCAAGAGAATCCTGGTCCCAAAGGAGCCTTCTGGGGGACCCGTGCTGAGAGAGGTTGTGGGCATGGCCCGCTGGGGCTCTGCCCGACCCAGGGCTGAGAGATGCAACCTCCCAGCTCTGGGTCCCTGCAGCAAGTGTTGGCAAGCACAGGGCCAGTCCTCCAAAGGCCCAGGTGCAGGGAGCCCAGGCCAAGCAGCCTGTGGAAGAAGCCACTTGCCGTGCCACCCCGGGAACAGGACTGCAGGCCCCGGCCCTTCCCACCTCCTCCTCCTCCTCCTCCTCCCCCCCCACCCCCCACCCCCGCCCGACATGGCTCAGGGCTCAGAGACACCTCAGACTCTTGCTACCCAAAGTGCAAAGGGCATCAGTTGCTCATCCAAACCCCCCGCCCAGCAGACCACGTTGTCCAGCCAGCCCCCGGGCCTCCCTGGGGTACCCAGCACAAAAGGGCAGACACCCACCGGACCCTCAATCTCAGTTTTCGGATGTTTTTGCCACTCTAAGGACCCGCAGGCCAGCTGGGCCTTCGGGCAGGACAGAGAGCCCGCGGAATCCGACGTGGAGAGCTGGGTGTACGTCCCCATGAGGAGGCGGTCCCCACCTCCGCGGCTCTCCCCTTGCGGGGAGCGGCAGCCGCAGGGCCTCAGGGAAGACACCAGGCTGGGCCCCCACAGCACAGCGGGGGCACGTCCCCCGCACGCAACTTAGTGACGGCTGCTCGAGACTGCTGCGGCCACCCTGCTGCCGGGTTCCTGGAGGGCTTCCTGGAAGCAGCGTCCACACCAAGCCCTTGGAAGGCCCAGGGGACGGGGGAGCCGGTCATGCAGGGGCCGAGGACGGTGACGGGCAAGGAGGAGCATGTCAGGCAGGGGCCGAGGACGGGCCGGGCCGGGTAGGAAGGAGCCGTTCAGGCAGGGGCTGAGGACGGTGACGGGCCAGATGGGGAGGAGCGAGTCAGGCAGGGGTTGAAGTGATGGCCCGGGCGGGGAGGAGGGTGTCAGGCAGGGGCAGAGGATGGTGACAGGCCGGACGGGAAGGAGCCGGTCAGGCAGGGGCCCAGGACAGTGACGGGCCTGGCCGGGGGGGGGGGGGGGAGTGCGTCAGGCAGGGGCACAGGAGACGGGCTGGGTAAGGGTTAGGGTTACAGTTAGGGCACAATTCACAATCGCAAAGATGTGGAAGCGACCCGAGTGCCCATCCATCCAGGAGTGCACTAATAAAATGTGGCGCGTGGACACCACGGAGTGCTATTTGGCTATGAGGAGCAGTGGTGAGAGGGCACCTCTCGTGTTCTCCCGGCCAGAGCTGGAACCCGTTCCAGTAAGCCAAGTGTCCCAAGAACGGACACAAGAGCGCCACGTGCGCGCGCTCGCCAGCAGATTGGTAGGGACCGATGGACACCTAAGTGGACACAGAGGAATCGCCTTCATCGGGTGGGTGTCGGGCGGGCGGGGGGAGGGGATGGGCGTGCACATCCATTAGGAATGGGGTGGGTGCGCACCAACCGGGGCATGGGCGCACTTGAAGCTCTGACCCGAGGGGGGAGGCTGGGACAGGGCGATGCAGCTGACCTTAACATTGGTACCCCCACCATACGCTGGGAGAAAATGAGAAATAAATGAAATCAGAAAACGGGGAGGAGGGGGGCACGGGCAATACATGTCACCTCAATACGTGGACTCCCATGATCTGCTCGGAAAGAGAGAGAAAAGAAAATGTAATCATAGAGATAAGAGACACCTTTTCAGAAAATGAATCCGAAAAGAAAAGTAAAATGAGGCCTGTGGAGCAGGTCTGCGTGTGACTCCGGATCCCCCAACATCCAGTGCCACCACCGAAGATTCCTACGTGTAGAACCCCAAAAGCAACGGGACGAGAGTTCTGGTCACATACTCGCTCAAAATGACGTCCTGGAATTCTCCTGGAACTCCCTCCCCTCTCGGCCTCTCAAGGTTTCCTCCAGCGTGTCGGTTCCCACAGACCAGACCTTTGGTCTGACACCTGACAGTCCAGATGCCACGCATGCTGCCGCGTGGCGGCGGTGTCACGGCTCGGGACAAGAGGAGGCCCCACGGTGCGGGCTGGGGCGCCAGGCACCGCGACGGGCGCTGAGGGTGGGGGTGATCCCCCGGACCGCCGCCGCGCTCCCAGAAAGGGGACAGAACAAGAGGCAAAAAAAAAAAAAAAAAAAGCCTACGGCACCCGGTATTCCCAGGCGGTCTCCCATCCAAGTACCAACCAGGCCCGACCCTGCTTAGCTTCCGAGACCAGAGGAGATCGGGGGCGTTCAGGGTGGTGTGGCCCTAGACGGCGGAGGGCGCCCCTGCCCCGCTCAAGAAGCCGAGCCTCTCTGCGCTTCCCCGCCGCCTCCTCCCGCCCCAGGCCCCGCGCCGCCGGGTCGGGTCGGGTCGGGCCTGTTGAGTTCGCCAGCCAGCCGGGTCCGGCGGGCTCCCAGGGACGGGGGTGACGGGCGGGGCGGGGCGGGGTGGGGGGCTGTCTCTCTATACACACACACACACTCACACTCACTCACACTCACACAAGATGCTCCTCCACGGCTGTACTCGCCAAGGTGGAGACCTTCCAGCCCCCATCCTCTCCTGGCCTGGCCTCCTTCACCTACCCGCTGCCCACCCCCAGCCCGTCGCCGCCGCAGCCGCCGCCGCCTCCGAGGCGGCCACTGACTGCGCACGCGCGGGGCGCTTGCCCTTTGACCCCAGCCAGGGGCCGCCCTCCCCCACAACCCCTTTCAGCTGCGCCCCCCCGCCCTGTGCGTGGGCTGCCGCCTATTCCCCCGGGTCAGGGCTGGGGCACAGCGCATGGGGGAGGGGAGCGAGTGTAGGGGCGTCTCTCGGGATGTGTCCCATGGGTGTGGTGGGGTGGGGTGGGGTGCTTTGGGGGGCTCTGAAGAAATCAATCCCCTCCATCTCCTCCCTCTGGAAAACGCCCAAGCCCTTGGAGACCTGCGGGCACTGCTACCGTGGGGGCCGGGACCCTCCTCTGTGTCCTCCTGTGGCCCAGTCCAAGGGGCCTGGGCCTGGCCGGGGCTGCATTGGACCCCGACCACCCTGGCGTGTGGACTCCCTAAAAATCGGCGATTAGATATTGGATTCCAGCTTCATTGAGGTCATTTCACTAATGAGTGCACCGGAAAGAGTTTCCTAAACCATCTGTGAGGGTGGCAACTGAAAGAGAATTTTAAAGCTGACAGAATAGGCGAGGGAAGGCATAGGAGATTTCCACACCCAGCAAGGAAGACTTTCCCGAAATGGAAGAAAGAAACGAGCAAACAGAGACACCGGTAGCCCGCCCGGATCAGAGTCTGCCCCTGAGAGAAAGTACCCTGACCAGGTTCACCCGTGGGTGGTTGGCGAGCTAGCGGCATTCAGAAGAGCGAGGCCCGCAGTCTGTGCGGAAGACACCTGCACTCGGGTGTGTGTGGCGGCACAATTCACAAGCAGCTCCAGATGTTAAACCAAGGAGAAGCCAGGGAGTTCCCAACGCCCCAGGTGTCCTCAGCCCACGACCGGCTGCTGTGGGAATGCGAAGCCCGGCTCCTTGTCTCAGAGCGGGACAACCAGGAGGTGTGATGTACACCCCGGGGTTCCCAGGAGGATCAGGCTGAAGCTGGGACTTGGCCTCAAAGTGTCCCCTCGCATGGCCACCCCCTTCCCCTTCCTGCTCCTCTACTCCTGGTGCCCCTCCATCCAGGGGCCAGACCTTAAAGAGTCACCGCAAGAGAATCCTGGTCCCAAAGGAGCCTTCTGGGGGACCCGTGCTGAGAGAGGTTGTGGGCATGGCCCGCTGGGGCTCTGCCCGACCCAGGGCTGAGAGATGCAACCTCCCAGCTCTGGGTCCCTGCAGCAAGTGTTGGCAAGCACAGGGCCAGTCCTCCAAAGGCCCAGGTGCAGGGAGCCCAGGCCAAGCAGCCTGTGGAAGAAGCCACTTGCCGTGCCACCCCGGGAACAGGACTGCAGGCCCCGGCCCTTCCCACCTCCTCCTCCTCCTCCTCCTCCCCCCCCACCCCCCACCCCCGCCCGACATGGCTCAGGGCTCAGAGACACCTCAGACTCTTGCTACCCAAAGTGCAAAGGGCATCAGTTGCTCATCCAAACCCCCCGCCCAGCAGACCACGTTGTCCAGCCAGCCCCCGGGCCTCCCTGGGGTACCCAGCACAAAAGGGCAGACACCCACCGGACCCTCAATCTCAGTTTTCGGATGTTTTTGCCACTCTAAGGACCCGCAGGCCAGCTGGGCCTTCGGGCAGGACAGAGAGCCCGCGGAATCCGACGTGGAGAGCTGGGTGTACGTCCCCATGAGGAGGCGGTCCCCACCTCCGCGGCTCTCCCCTTGCGGGGAGCGGCAGCCGCAGGGCCTCAGGGAAGACACCAGGCTGGGCCCCCACAGCACAGCGGGGGCACGTCCCCCGCACGCAACTTAGTGACGGCTGCTCGAGACTGCTGCGGCCACCCTGCTGCCGAGTTCCTGGAGGGCTTCCTGGAAGCAGCGTCCACACCAAGCCCTTGGAAGGCCCAGGGGACGGGGGAGCCGGTCATGCAGGGGCCGAGGACGGTGACGGGCAAGGAGGAGCATGTCAGGCAGGGGCCGAGGACGGGCCGGGCCGGGTAGGAAGGAGCCGTTCAGGCAGGGGCTGAGGACGGTGACGGGCCAGATGGGGAGGAGCGAGTCAGGCAGGGGTTGAAGTGATGGCCCGGGCGGGGAGGAGGGTGTCAGGCAGGGGCAGAGGATGGTGACAGGCCGGACGGGAAGGAGCCGGTCAGGCAGGGGCCCAGGACAGTGACGGGCCTGGCCGGGGGGGGGGGGGGAGTGCGTCAGGCAGGGGCACAGGAGACGGGCTGGGTAAGGGTTAGGGTTACAGTTAGGGCACAATTCACAATCGCAAAGATGTGGAAGCGACCCGAGTGCCCATCCATCCAGGAGTGCACTAATAAAATGTGGCGCGTGGACACCACGGAGTGCTATTTGGCTATGAGGAGCAGTGGTGAGAGGGCACCTCTCGTGTTCTCCCGGCCAGAGCTGGAACCCGTTCCAGTAAGCCAAGTGTCCCAAGAACGGACACAAGAGCGCCACGTGCGCGCGCTCGCCAGCAGATTGGTAGGGACCGATGGACACCTAAGTGGACACAGAGGAATCGCCTTCATCGGGTGGGTGTCGGGCGGGCGGGGGGAGGGGATGGGCGTGCACATCCATTAGGAATGGGGTGGGTGCGCACCAACCGGGGCATGGGCGCACTTGAAGCTCTGACCCGAGGGGGGAGGCTGGGACAGGGCGATGCAGCTGACCTTAACATTGGTACCCCCACCATACGCTGGGAGAAAATGAGAAATAAATGAAATCAGAAAACGGGGAGGAGGGGGGCACGGGCAATACATGTCACCTCAATACGTGGACTCCCATGATCTGCTCGGAAAGAGAGAGAAAAGAAAATGTAATCATAGAGATAAGAGACACCTTTTCAGAAAATGAATCCGAAAAGAAAAGTAAAATGAGGCCTGTGGAGCAGGTCTGCGTGTGACTCCGGATCCCCCAACATCCAGTGCCACCACCGAAGATTCCTACGTGTAGAACCCCAAAAGCAACGGGACGAGAGTTCTGGTCACATACTCGCTCAAAATGACGTCCTGGAATTCTCCTGGAACTCCCTCCCCTCTCGGCCTCTCAAGGTTTCCTCCAGCGTGTCGGTTCCCACAGACCAGACCTTTGGTCTGACACCTGACAGTCCAGATGCCACGCATGCTGCCGCGTGGCGGCGGTGTCACGGCTCGGGACAAGAGGAGGCCCCACGGTGCGGGCTGGGGCGCCAGGCACCGCGACGGGCGCTGAGGGTGGGGGTGATCCCCCGGACCGCCGCCGCGCTCCCAGAAAGGGGACAGAACAAGAGGCAAAAAAAAAAAAAAAAAAGCCTACGGCACCCGGTATTCCCAGGCGGTCTCCCATCCAAGTACCAACCAGGCCCGACCCTGCTTAGCTTCCGAGACCAGAGGAGATCGGGGGCGTTCAGGGTGGTGTGGCCCTAGACGGCGGAGGGCGCCCCTGCCCCGCTCAAGAAGCCGAGCCTCTCTGCGCTTCCCCGCCGCCTCCTCCCGCCCCAGGCCCCGCGCCGCCGGGTCGGGTCGGGTCGGGCCTGTTGAGTTCGCCAGCCAGCCGGGTCCGGCGGGCTCCCAGGGACGGGGGTGACGGGCGGGGCGGGGCGGGGTGGGGGGCTGTCTCTCTATACACACACACACACTCACACTCACTCACACTCACACAAGATGCTCCTCCACGGCTGTACTCGCCAAGGTGGAGACCTTCCAGCCCCCATCCTCTCCTGGCCTGGCCTCCTTCACCTACCCGCTGCCCACCCCCAGCCCGTCGCCGCCGCAGCCGCCGCCGCCTCCGAGGCGGCCACTGACTGCGCACGCGCGGGGCGCTTGCCCTTTGACCCCAGCCAGGGGCCGCCCTCCCCCACAACCCCTTTCAGCTGCGCCCCCCCGCCCTGTGCGTGGGCTGCCGCCTATTCCCCCGGGTCAGGGCTGGGGCACAGCGCATGGGGGAGGGGAGCGAGTGTAGGGGCGTCTCTCGGGATGTGTCCCATGGGTGTGGTGGGGTGGGGTGGGGTGCTTTGGGGGGCTCTGAAGAAATCAATCCCCTCCATCTCCTCCCTCTGGAAAACGCCCAAGCCCTTGGAGACCTGCGGGCACCGCTACCGTGGGGGCCGGGACCCTCCTCTGTGTCCTCCTGTGGCCCAGTCCAAGGGGCCTGGGCCTGGCCGGGGCTGCATTGGACCCCGACCACCCTGGCGTGTGGACTCCCTAAAAATCGGCGATTAGATATTGGATTCCAGCTTCATTGAGGTCATTTCACTAATGAGTGCACCGGAAAGAGTTTCCTAAACCATCTGTGAGGGTGGCAACTGAAAGAGAATTTTAAAGCTGACAGAATAGGCGAGGGAAGGCATAGGAGATTTCCACACCCAGCAAGGAAGACTTTCCCGAAATGGAAGAAAGAAACGAGCAAACAGAGACACCGGTAGCCCGCCCGGATCAGAGTCTGCCCCTGAGAGAAAGTACCCTGACCAGGTTCACCCGTGGGTGGTTGGCGAGCTAGCGGCATTCAGAAGAGCGAGGCCCGCAGTCTGTGCGGAAGACACCTGCACTCGGGTGTGTGTGGCGGCACAATTCACAAGCAGCTCCAGATGTTAAACCAAGGAGAAGCCAGGGAGTTCCCAACGCCCCAGGTGTCCTCAGCCCACGACCGGCTGCTGTGGGAATGCGAAGCCCGGCTCCTTGTCTCAGAGCGGGACAACCAGGAGGTGTGATGTACACCCCGGGGTTCCCAGGAGGATCAGGCTGAAGCTGGGACTTGGCCTCAAAGTGTCCCCTCGCATGGCCACCCCCTTCCCCTTCCTGCTCCTCTACTCCTGGTGCCCCTCCATCCAGGGGCCAGACCTTAAAGAGTCACCGCAAGAGAATCCTGGTCCCAAAGGAGCCTTCTGGGGGACCCGTGCTGAGAGAGGTTGTGGGCATGGCCCGCTGGGGCTCTGCCCGACCCAGGGCTGAGAGATGCAACCTCCCAGCTCTGGGTCCCTGCAGCAAGTGTTGGCAAGCACAGGGCCAGTCCTCCAAAGGCCCAGGTGCAGGGAGCCCAGGCCAAGCAGCCTGTGGAAGAAGCCACTTGCCGTGCCACCCCGGGAACAGGACTGCAGGCCCCGGCCCTTCCCACCTCCTCCTCCTCCTCCTCCTCCCCCCCCACCCCCCACCCCCGCCCGACATGGCTCAGGGCTCAGAGACACCTCAGACTCTTGCTACCCAAAGTGCAAAGGGCATCAGTTGCTCATCCAAACCCCCCGCCCAGCAGACCACGTTGTCCAGCCAGCCCCCGGGCCTCCCTGGGGTACCCAGCACAAAAGGGCAGACACCCACCGGACCCTCAATCTCAGTTTTCGGATGTTTTTGCCACTCTAAGGACCCGCAGGCCAGCTGGGCCTTCGGGCAGGACAGAGAGCCCGCGGAATCCGACGTGGAGAGCTGGGTGTACGTCCCCATGAGGAGGCGGTCCCCACCTCCGCGGCTCTCCCCTTGCGGGGAGCGGCAGCCGCAGGGCCTCAGGGAAGACACCAGGCTGGGCCCCCACAGCACAGCGGGGGCACGTCCCCCGCACGCAACTTAGTGACGGCTGCTCGAGACTGCTGCGGCCACCCTGCTGCCGAGTTCCTGGAGGGCTTCCTGGAAGCAGCGTCCACACCAAGCCCTTGGAAGGCCCAGGGGACGGGGGAGCCGGTCATGCAGGGGCCGAGGACGGTGACGGGCAAGGAGGAGCATGTCAGGCAGGGGCCGAGGACGGGCCGGGCCGGGTAGGAAGGAGCCGTTCAGGCAGGGGCTGAGGACGGTGACGGGCCAGATGGGGAGGAGCGAGTCAGGCAGGGGTTGAAGTGATGGCCCGGGCGGGGAGGAGGGTGTCAGGCAGGGGCAGAGGATGGTGACAGGCCGGACGGGAAGGAGCCGGTCAGGCAGGGGCCCAGGACAGTGACGGGCCTGGCCGGGGGGGGGGGGGGAGTGCGTCAGGCAGGGGCACAGGAGACGGGCTGGGTAAGGGTTAGGGTTACAGTTAGGGCACAATTCACAATCGCAAAGATGTGGAAGCGACCCGAGTGCCCATCCATCCAGGAGTGCACTAATAAAATGTGGCGCGTGGACACCACGGAGTGCTATTTGGCTATGAGGAGCAGTGGTGAGAGGGCACCTCTCGTGTTCTCCCGGCCAGAGCTGGAACCCGTTCCAGTAAGCCAAGTGTCCCAAGAACGGACACAAGAGCGCCACGTGCGCGCGCTCGCCAGCAGATTGGTAGGGACCGATGGACACCTAAGTGGACACAGAGGAATCGCCTTCATCGGGTGGGTGTCGGGCGGGCGGGGGGAGGGGATGGGCGTGCACATCCATTAGGAATGGGGTGGGTGCGCACCAACCGGGGCATGGGCGCACTTGAAGCTCTGACCCGAGGGGGGAGGCTGGGACAGGGCGATGCAGCTGACCTTAACATTGGTACCCCCACCATACGCTGGGAGAAAATGAGAAATAAATGAAATCAGAAAACGGGGAGGAGGGGGGCACGGGCAATACATGTCACCTCAATACGTGGACTCCCATGATCTGCTCGGAAAGAGAGAGAAAAGAAAATGTAATCATAGAGATAAGAGACACCTTTTCAGAAAATGAATCCGAAAAGAAAAGTAAAATGAGGCCTGTGGAGCAGGTCTGCGTGTGACTCCGGATCCCCCAACATCCAGTGCCACCACCGAAGATTCCTACGTGTAGAACCCCAAAAGCAACGGGACGAGAGTTCTGGTCACATACTCGCTCAAAATGACGTCCTGGAATTCTCCTGGAACTCCCTCCCCTCTCGGCCTCTCAAGGTTTCCTCCAGCGTGTCGGTTCCCACAGACCAGACCTTTGGTCTGACACCTGACAGTCCAGATGCCACGCATGCTGCCGCGTGGCGGCGGTGTCACGGCTCGGGACAAGAGGAGGCCCCACGGTGCGGGCTGGGGCGCCAGGCACCGCGACGGGCGCTGAGGGTGGGGGTGATCCCCCGGACCGCCGCCGCGCTCCCAGAAAGGGGACAGAACAAGAGGCAAAAAAAAAAAAAAAAAAGCCTACGGCACCCGGTATTCCCAGGCGGTCTCCCATCCAAGTACCAACCAGGCCCGACCCTGCTTAGCTTCCGAGACCAGAGGAGATCGGGGGCGTTCAGGGTGGTGTGGCCCTAGACGGCGGAGGGCGCCCCTGCCCCGCTCAAGAAGCCGAGCCTCTCTGCGCTTCCCCGCCGCCTCCTCCCGCCCCAGGCCCCGCGCCGCCGGGTCGGGTCGGGTCGGGCCTGTTGAGTTCGCCAGCCAGCCGGGTCCGGCGGGCTCCCAGGGACGGGGGTGACGGGCGGGGCGGGGCGGGGTGGGGGGCTGTCTCTCTATACACACACACACACTCACACTCACTCACACTCACACAAGATGCTCCTCCACGGCTGTACTCGCCAAGGTGGAGACCTTCCAGCCCCCATCCTCTCCTGGCCTGGCCTCCTTCACCTACCCGCTGCCCACCCCCAGCCCGTCGCCGCCGCAGCCGCCGCCGCCTCCGAGGCGGCCACTGACTGCGCACGCGCGGGGCGCTTGCCCTTTGACCCCAGCCAGGGGCCGCCCTCCCCCACAACCCCTTTCAGCTGCGCCCCCCCGCCCTGTGCGTGGGCTGCCGCCTATTCCCCCGGGTCAGGGCTGGGGCACAGCGCATGGGGGAGGGGAGCGAGTGTAGGGGCGTCTCTCGGGATGTGTCCCATGGGTGTGGTGGGGTGGGGTGGGGTGCTTTGGGGGGCTCTGAAGAAATCAATCCCCTCCATCTCCTCCCTCTGGAAAACGCCCAAGCCCTTGGAGACCTGCGGGCACCGCTACCGTGGGGGCCGGGACCCTCCTCTGTGTCCTCCTGTGGCCCAGTCCAAGGGGCCTGGGCCTGGCCGGGGCTGCATTGGACCCCGACCACCCTGGCGTGTGGACTCCCTAAAAATCGGCGATTAGATATTGGATTCCAGCTTCATTGAGGTCATTTCACTAATGAGTGCACCGGAAAGAGTTTCCTAAACCATCTGTGAGGGTGGCAACTGAAAGAGAATTTTAAAGCTGACAGAATAGGCGAGGGAAGGCATAGGAGATTTCCACACCCAGCAAGGAAGACTTTCCCGAAATGGAAGAAAGAAACGAGCAAACAGAGACACCGGTAGCCCGCCCGGATCAGAGTCTGCCCCTGAGAGAAAGTACCCTGACCAGGTTCACCCGTGGGTGGTTGGCGAGCTAGCGGCATTCAGAAGAGCGAGGCCCGCAGTCTGTGCGGAAGACACCTGCACTCGGGTGTGTGTGGCGGCACAATTCACAAGCAGCTCCAGATGTTAAACCAAGGAGAAGCCAGGGAGTTCCCAACGCCCCAGGTGTCCTCAGCCCACGACCGGCTGCTGTGGGAATGCGAAGCCCGGCTCCTTGTCTCAGAGCGGGACAACCAGGAGGTGTGATGTACACCCCGGGGTTCCCAGGAGGATCAGGCTGAAGCTGGGACTTGGCCTCAAAGTGTCCCCTCGCATGGCCACCCCCTTCCCCTTCCTGCTCCTCTACTCCTGGTGCCCCTCCATCCAGGGGCCAGACCTTAAAGAGTCACCGCAAGAGAATCCTGGTCCCAAAGGAGCCTTCTGGGGGACCCGTGCTGAGAGAGGTTGTGGGCATGGCCCGCTGGGGCTCTGCCCGACCCAGGGCTGAGAGATGCAACCTCCCAGCTCTGGGTCCCTGCAGCAAGTGTTGGCAAGCACAGGGCCAGTCCTCCAAAGGCCCAGGTGCAGGGAGCCCAGGCCAAGCAGCCTGTGGAAGAAGCCACTTGCCGTGCCACCCCGGGAACAGGACTGCAGGCCCCGGCCCTTCCCACCTCCTCCTCCTCCTCCTCCTCCCCCCCCACCCCCCACCCCCGCCCGACATGGCTCAGGGCTCAGAGACACCTCAGACTCTTGCTACCCAAAGTGCAAAGGGCATCAGTTGCTCATCCAAACCCCCCGCCCAGCAGACCACGTTGTCCAGCCAGCCCCCGGGCCTCCCTGGGGTACCCAGCACAAAAGGGCAGACACCCACCGGACCCTCAATCTCAGTTTTCGGATGTTTTTGCCACTCTAAGGACCCGCAGGCCAGCTGGGCCTTCGGGCAGGACAGAGAGCCCGCGGAATCCGACGTGGAGAGCTGGGTGTACGTCCCCATGAGGAGGCGGTCCCCACCTCCGCGGCTCTCCCCTTGCGGGGAGCGGCAGCCGCAGGGCCTCAGGGAAGACACCAGGCTGGGCCCCCACAGCACAGCGGGGGCACGTCCCCCGCACGCAACTTAGTGACGGCTGCTCGAGACTGCTGCGGCCACCCTGCTGCCGGGTTCCTGGAGGGCTTCCTGGAAGCAGCGTCCACACCAAGCCCTTGGAAGGCCCAGGGGACGGGGGAGCCGGTCATGCAGGGGCCGAGGACGGTGACGGGCAAGGAGGAGCATGTCAGGCAGGGGCCGAGGACGGGCCGGGCCGGGTAGGAAGGAGCCGTTCAGGCAGGGGCTGAGGACGGTGACGGGCCAGATGGGGAGGAGCGAGTCAGGCAGGGGTTGAAGTGATGGCCCGGGCGGGGAGGAGGGTGTCAGGCAGGGGCAGAGGATGGTGACAGGCCGGACGGGAAGGAGCCGGTCAGGCAGGGGCCCAGGACAGTGACGGGCCTGGCCGGGGGGGGGGGGGGGGAGTGCGTCAGGCAGGGGCACAGGAGACGGGCTGGGTAAGGGTTAGGGTTACAGTTAGGGCACAATTCACAATCGCAAAGATGTGGAAGCGACCCGAGTGCCCATCCATCCAGGAGTGCACTAATAAAATGTGGCGCGTGGACACCACGGAGTGCTATTTGGCTATGAGGAGCAGTGGTGAGAGGGCACCTCTCGTGTTCTCCCGGCCAGAGCTGGAACCCGTTCCAGTAAGCCAAGTGTCCCAAGAACGGACACAAGAGCGCCACGTGCGCGCGCTCGCCAGCAGATTGGTAGGGACCGATGGACACCTAAGTGGACACAGAGGAATCGCCTTCATCGGGTGGGTGTCGGGCGGGCGGGGGGAGGGGATGGGCGTGCACATCCATTAGGAATGGGGTGGGTGCGCACCAACCGGGGCATGGGCGCACTTGAAGCTCTGACCCGAGGGGGGAGGCTGGGACAGGGCGATGCAGCTGACCTTAACATTGGTACCCCCACCATACGCTGGGAGAAAATGAGAAATAAATGAAATCAGAAAACGGGGAGGAGGGGGGCACGGGCAATACATGTCACCTCAATACGTGGACTCCCATGATCTGCTCGGAAAGAGAGAGAAAAGAAAATGTAATCATAGAGATAAGAGACACCTTTTCAGAAAATGAATCCGAAAAGAAAAGTAAAATGAGGCCTGTGGAGCAGGTCTGCGTGTGACTCCGGATCCCCCAACATCCAGTGCCACCACCGAAGATTCCTACGTGTAGAACCCCAAAAGCAACGGGACGAGAGTTCTGGTCACATACTCGCTCAAAATGACGTCCTGGAATTCTCCTGGAACTCCCTCCCCTCTCGGCCTCTCAAGGTTTCCTCCAGCGTGTCGGTTCCCACAGACCAGACCTTTGGTCTGACACCTGACAGTCCAGATGCCACGCATGCTGCCGCGTGGCGGCGGTGTCACGGCTCGGGACAAGAGGAGGCCCCACGGTGCGGGCTGGGGCGCCAGGCACCGCGACGGGCGCTGAGGGTGGGGGTGATCCCCCGGACCGCCGCCGCGCTCCCAGAAAGGGGACAGAACAAGAGGCAAAAAAAAAAAAAAAAAAAGCCTACGGCACCCGGTATTCCCAGGCGGTCTCCCATCCAAGTACCAACCAGGCCCGACCCTGCTTAGCTTCCGAGACCAGAGGAGATCGGGGGCGTTCAGGGTGGTGTGGCCCTAGACGGCGGAGGGCGCCCCTGCCCCGCTCAAGAAGCCGAGCCTCTCTGCGCTTCCCCGCCGCCTCCTCCCGCCCCAGGCCCCGCGCCGCCGGGTCGGGTCGGGTCGGGCCTGTTGAGTTCGCCAGCCAGCCGGGTCCGGCGGGCTCCCAGGGACGGGGGTGACGGGCGGGGCGGGGCGGGGTGGGGGGCTGTCTCTCTATACACACACACACACTCACACTCACTCACACTCACACAAGATGCTCCTCCACGGCTGTACTCGCCAAGGTGGAGACCTTCCAGCCCCCATCCTCTCCTGGCCTGGCCTCCTTCACCTACCCGCTGCCCACCCCCAGCCCGTCGCCGCCGCAGCCGCCGCCGCCTCCGAGGCGGCCACTGACTGCGCACGCGCGGGGCGCTTGCCCTTTGACCCCAGCCAGGGGCCGCCCTCCCCCACAACCCCTTTCAGCTGCGCCCCCCCGCCCTGTGCGTGGGCTGCCGCCTATTCCCCCGGGTCAGGGCTGGGGCACAGCGCATGGGGGAGGGGAGCGAGTGTAGGGGCGTCTCTCGGGATGTGTCCCATGGGTGTGGTGGGGTGGGGTGGGGTGCTTTGGGGGGCTCTGAAGAAATCAATCCCCTCCATCTCCTCCCTCTGGAAAACGCCCAAGCCCTTGGAGACCTGCGGGCACCGCTACCGTGGGGGCCGGGACCCTCCTCTGTGTCCTCCTGTGGCCCAGTCCAAGGGGCCTGGGCCTGGCCGGGGCTGCATTGGACCCCGACCACCCTGGCGTGTGGACTCCCTAAAAATCGGCGATTAGATATTGGATTCCAGCTTCATTGAGGTCATTTCACTAATGAGTGCACCGGAAAGAGTTTCCTAAACCATCTGTGAGGGTGGCAACTGAAAGAGAATTTTAAAGCTGACAGAATAGGCGAGGGAAGGCATAGGAGATTTCCACACCCAGCAAGGAAGACTTTCCCGAAATGGAAGAAAGAAACGAGCAAACAGAGACACCGGTAGCCCGCCCGGATCAGAGTCTGCCCCTGAGAGAAAGTACCCTGACCAGGTTCACCCGTGGGTGGTTGGCGAGCTAGCGGCATTCAGAAGAGCGAGGCCCGCAGTCTGTGCGGAAGACACCTGCACTCGGGTGTGTGTGGCGGCACAATTCACAAGCAGCTCCAGATGTTAAACCAAGGAGAAGCCAGGGAGTTCCCAACGCCCCAGGTGTCCTCAGCCCACGACCGGCTGCTGTGGGAATGCGAAGCCCGGCTCCTTGTCTCAGAGCGGGACAACCAGGAGGTGTGATGTACACCCCGGGGTTCCCAGGAGGATCAGGCTGAAGCTGGGACTTGGCCTCAAAGTGTCCCCTCGCATGGCCACCCCCTTCCCCTTCCTGCTCCTCTACTCCTGGTGCCCCTCCATCCAGGGGCCAGACCTTAAAGAGTCACCGCAAGAGAATCCTGGTCCCAAAGGAGCCTTCTGGGGGACCCGTGCTGAGAGAGGTTGTGGGCATGGCCCGCTGGGGCTCTGCCCGACCCAGGGCTGAGAGATGCAACCTCCCAGCTCTGGGTCCCTGCAGCAAGTGTTGGCAAGCACAGGGCCAGTCCTCCAAAGGCCCAGGTGCAGGGAGCCCAGGCCAAGCAGCCTGTGGAAGAAGCCACTTGCCGTGCCACCCCGGGAACAGGACTGCAGGCCCCGGCCCTTCCCACCTCCTCCTCCTCCTCCTCCTCCCCCCCCACCCCCCACCCCCGCCCGACATGGCTCAGGGCTCAGAGACACCTCAGACTCTTGCTACCCAAAGTGCAAAGGGCATCAGTTGCTCATCCAAACCCCCCGCCCAGCAGACCACGTTGTCCAGCCAGCCCCCGGGCCTCCCTGGGGTACCCAGCACAAAAGGGCAGACACCCACCGGACCCTCAATCTCAGTTTTCGGATGTTTTTGCCACTCTAAGGACCCGCAGGCCAGCTGGGCCTTCGGGCAGGACAGAGAGCCCGCGGAATCCGACGTGGAGAGCTGGGTGTACGTCCCCATGAGGAGGCGGTCCCCACCTCCGCGGCTCTCCCCTTGCGGGGAGCGGCAGCCGCAGGGCCTCAGGGAAGACACCAGGCTGGGCCCCCACAGCACAGCGGGGGCACGTCCCCCGCACGCAACTTAGTGACGGCTGCTCGAGACTGCTGCGGCCACCCTGCTGCCGGGTTCCTGGAGGGCTTCCTGGAAGCAGCGTCCACACCAAGCCCTTGGAAGGCCCAGGGGACGGGGGAGCCGGTCATGCAGGGGCCGAGGACGGTGACGGGCAAGGAGGAGCATGTCAGGCAGGGGCCGAGGACGGGCCGGGCCGGGTAGGAAGGAGCCGTTCAGGCAGGGGCTGAGGACGGTGACGGGCCAGATGGGGAGGAGCGAGTCAGGCAGGGGTTGAAGTGATGGCCCGGGCGGGGAGGAGGGTGTCAGGCAGGGGCAGAGGATGGTGACAGGCCGGACGGGAAGGAGCCGGTCAGGCAGGGGCCCAGGACAGTGACGGGCCTGGCCGGGGGGGGGGGGGGAGTGCGTCAGGCAGGGGCACAGGAGACGGGCTGGGTAAGGGTTAGGGTTACAGTTAGGGCACAATTCACAATCGCAAAGATGTGGAAGCGACCCGAGTGCCCATCCATCCAGGAGTGCACTAATAAAATGTGGCGCGTGGACACCACGGAGTGCTATTTGGCTATGAGGAGCAGTGGTGAGAGGGCACCTCTCGTGTTCTCCCGGCCAGAGCTGGAACCCGTTCCAGTAAGCCAAGTGTCCCAAGAACGGACACAAGAGCGCCACGTGCGCGCGCTCGCCAGCAGATTGGTAGGGACCGATGGACACCTAAGTGGACACAGAGGAATCGCCTTCATCGGGTGGGTGTCGGGCGGGCGGGGGGAGGGGATGGGCGTGCACATCCATTAGGAATGGGGTGGGTGCGCACCAACCGGGGCATGGGCGCACTTGAAGCTCTGACCCGAGGGGGGAGGCTGGGACAGGGCGATGCAGCTGACCTTAACATTGGTACCCCCACCATACGCTGGGAGAAAATGAGAAATAAATGAAATCAGAAAACGGGGAGGAGGGGGGCACGGGCAATACATGTCACCTCAATACGTGGACTCCCATGATCTGCTCGGAAAGAGAGAGAAAAGAAAATGTAATCATAGAGATAAGAGACACCTTTTCAGAAAATGAATCCGAAAAGAAAAGTAAAATGAGGCCTGTGGAGCAGGTCTGCGTGTGACTCCGGATCCCCCAACATCCAGTGCCACCACCGAAGATTCCTACGTGTAGAACCCCAAAAGCAACGGGACGAGAGTTCTGGTCACATACTCGCTCAAAATGACGTCCTGGAATTCTCCTGGAACTCCCTCCCCTCTCGGCCTCTCAAGGTTTCCTCCAGCGTGTCGGTTCCCACAGACCAGACCTTTGGTCTGACACCTGACAGTCCAGATGCCACGCATGCTGCCGCGTGGCGGCGGTGTCACGGCTCGGGACAAGAGGAGGCCCCACGGTGCGGGCTGGGGCGCCAGGCACCGCGACGGGCGCTGAGGGTGGGGGTGATCCCCCGGACCGCCGCCGCGCTCCCAGAAAGGGGACAGAACAAGAGGCAAAAAAAAAAAAAAAAAAAGCCTACGGCACCCGGTATTCCCAGGCGGTCTCCCATCCAAGTACCAACCAGGCCCGACCCTGCTTAGCTTCCGAGACCAGAGGAGATCGGGGGCGTTCAGGGTGGTGTGGCCCTAGACGGCGGAGGGCGCCCCTGCCCCGCTCAAGAAGCCGAGCCTCTCTGCGCTTCCCCGCCGCCTCCTCCCGCCCCAGGCCCCGCGCCGCCGGGTCGGGTCGGGTCGGGCCTGTTGAGTTCGCCAGCCAGCCGGGTCCGGCGGGCTCCCAGGGACGGGGGTGACGGGCGGGGCGGGGCGGGGTGGGGGGCTGTCTCTCTATACACACACACACACTCACACTCACTCACACTCACACAAGATGCTCCTCCACGGCTGTACTCGCCAAGGTGGAGACCTTCCAGCCCCCATCCTCTCCTGGCCTGGCCTCCTTCACCTACCCGCTGCCCACCCCCAGCCCGTCGCCGCCGCAGCCGCCGCCGCCTCCGAGGCGGCCACTGACTGCGCACGCGCGGGGCGCTTGCCCTTTGACCCCAGCCAGGGGCCGCCCTCCCCCACAACCCCTTTCAGCTGCGCCCCCCCGCCCTGTGCGTGGGCTGCCGCCTATTCCCCCGGGTCAGGGCTGGGGCACAGCGCATGGGGGAGGGGAGCGAGTGTAGGGGCGTCTCTCGGGATGTGTCCCATGGGTGTGGTGGGGTGGGGTGGGGTGCTTTGGGGGGCTCTGAAGAAATCAATCCCCTCCATCTCCTCCCTCTGGAAAACGCCCAAGCCCTTGGAGACCTGCGGGCACTGCTACCGTGGGGGCCGGGACCCTCCTCTGTGTCCTCCTGTGGCCCAGTCCAAGGGGCCTGGGCCTGGCCGGGGCTGCATTGGACCCCGACCACCCTGGCGTGTGGACTCCCTAAAAATCGGCGATTAGATATTGGATTCCAGCTTCATTGAGGTCATTTCACTAATGAGTGCACCGGAAAGAGTTTCCTAAACCATCTGTGAGGGTGGCAACTGAAAGAGAATTTTAAAGCTGACAGAATAGGCGAGGGAAGGCATAGGAGATTTCCACACCCAGCAAGGAAGACTTTCCCGAAATGGAAGAAAGAAACGAGCAAACAGAGACACCGGTAGCCCGCCCGGATCAGAGTCTGCCCCTGAGAGAAAGTACCCTGACCAGGTTCACCCGTGGGTGGTTGGCGAGCTAGCGGCATTCAGAAGAGCGAGGCCCGCAGTCTGTGCGGAAGACACCTGCACTCGGGTGTGTGTGGCGGCACAATTCACAAGCAGCTCCAGATGTTAAACCAAGGAGAAGCCAGGGAGTTCCCAACGCCCCAGGTGTCCTCAGCCCACGACCGGCTGCTGTGGGAATGCGAAGCCCGGCTCCTTGTCTCAGAGCGGGACAACCAGGAGGTGTGATGTACACCCCGGGGTTCCCAGGAGGATCAGGCTGAAGCTGGGACTTGGCCTCAAAGTGTCCCCTCGCATGGCCACCCCCTTCCCCTTCCTGCTCCTCTACTCCTGGTGCCCCTCCATCCAGGGGCCAGACCTTAAAGAGTCACCGCAAGAGAATCCTGGTCCCAAAGGAGCCTTCTGGGGGACCCGTGCTGAGAGAGGTTGTGGGCATGGCCCGCTGGGGCTCTGCCCGACCCAGGGCTGAGAGATGCAACCTCCCAGCTCTGGGTCCCTGCAGCAAGTGTTGGCAAGCACAGGGCCAGTCCTCCAAAGGCCCAGGTGCAGGGAGCCCAGGCCAAGCAGCCTGTGGAAGAAGCCACTTGCCGTGCCACCCCGGGAACAGGACTGCAGGCCCCGGCCCTTCCCACCTCCTCCTCCTCCTCCTCCTCCCCCCCCACCCCCCACCCCCGCCCGACATGGCTCAGGGCTCAGAGACACCTCAGACTCTTGCTACCCAAAGTGCAAAGGGCATCAGTTGCTCATCCAAACCCCCCGCCCAGCAGACCACGTTGTCCAGCCAGCCCCCGGGCCTCCCTGGGGTACCCAGCACAAAAGGGCAGACACCCACCGGACCCTCAATCTCAGTTTTCGGATGTTTTTGCCACTCTAAGGACCCGCAGGCCAGCTGGGCCTTCGGGCAGGACAGAGAGCCCGCGGAATCCGACGTGGAGAGCTGGGTGTACGTCCCCATGAGGAGGCGGTCCCCACCTCCGCGGCTCTCCCCTTGCGGGGAGCGGCAGCCGCAGGGCCTCAGGGAAGACACCAGGCTGGGCCCCCACAGCACAGCGGGGGCACGTCCCCCGCACGCAACTTAGTGACGGCTGCTCGAGACTGCTGCGGCCACCCTGCTGCCGAGTTCCTGGAGGGCTTCCTGGAAGCAGCGTCCACACCAAGCCCTTGGAAGGCCCAGGGGACGGGGGAGCCGGTCATGCAGGGGCCGAGGACGGTGACGGGCAAGGAGGAGCATGTCAGGCAGGGGCCGAGGACGGGCCGGGCCGGGTAGGAAGGAGCCGTTCAGGCAGGGGCTGAGGACGGTGACGGGCCAGATGGGGAGGAGCGAGTCAGGCAGGGGTTGAAGTGATGGCCCGGGCGGGGAGGAGGGTGTCAGGCAGGGGCAGAGGATGGTGACAGGCCGGACGGGAAGGAGCCGGTCAGGCAGGGGCCCAGGACAGTGACGGGCCTGGCCGGGGGGGGGGGGGGGGAGTGCGTCAGGCAGGGGCACAGGAGACGGGCTGGGTAAGGGTTAGGGTTACAGTTAGGGCACAATTCACAATCGCAAAGATGTGGAAGCGACCCGAGTGCCCATCCATCCAGGAGTGCACTAATAAAATGTGGCGCGTGGACACCACGGAGTGCTATTTGGCTATGAGGAGCAGTGGTGAGAGGGCACCTCTCGTGTTCTCCCGGCCAGAGCTGGAACCCGTTCCAGTAAGCCAAGTGTCCCAAGAACGGACACAAGAGCGCCACGTGCGCGCGCTCGCCAGCAGATTGGTAGGGACCGATGGACACCTAAGTGGACACAGAGGAATCGCCTTCATCGGGTGGGTGTCGGGCGGGCGGGGGGAGGGGATGGGCGTGCACATCCATTAGGAATGGGGTGGGTGCGCACCAACCGGGGCATGGGCGCACTTGAAGCTCTGACCCGAGGGGGGAGGCTGGGACAGGGCGATGCAGCTGACCTTAACATTGGTACCCCCACCATACGCTGGGAGAAAATGAGAAATAAATGAAATCAGAAAACGGGGAGGAGGGGGGCACGGGCAATACATGTCACCTCAATACGTGGACTCCCATGATCTGCTCGGAAAGAGAGAGAAAAGAAAATGTAATCATAGAGATAAGAGACACCTTTTCAGAAAATGAATCCGAAAAGAAAAGTAAAATGAGGCCTGTGGAGCAGGTCTGCGTGTGACTCCGGATCCCCCAACATCCAGTGCCACCACCGAAGATTCCTACGTGTAGAACCCCAAAAGCAACGGGACGAGAGTTCTGGTCACATACTCGCTCAAAATGACGTCCTGGAATTCTCCTGGAACTCCCTCCCCTCTCGGCCTCTCAAGGTTTCCTCCAGCGTGTCGGTTCCCACAGACCAGACCTTTGGTCTGACACCTGACAGTCCAGATGCCACGCATGCTGCCGCGTGGCGGCGGTGTCACGGCTCGGGACAAGAGGAGGCCCCACGGTGCGGGCTGGGACGCCAGGCACCGCGACGGGCGCTGAGGGTGGGGGTGATCCCCCGGACCGCCGCCGCGCTCCCAGAAAGGGGACAGAACAAGAGGCAAAAAAAAAAAAAAAAAAGCCTACGGCACCCGGTATTCCCAGGCGGTCTCCCATCCAAGTACCAACCAGGCCCGACCCTGCTTAGCTTCCGAGACCAGAGGAGATCGGGGGCGTTCAGGGTGGTGTGGCCCTAGACGGCGGAGGGCGCCCCTGCCCCGCTCAAGAAGCCGAGCCTCTCTGCGCTTCCCCGCCGCCTCCTCCCGCCCCAGGCCCCGCGCCGCCGGGTCGGGTCGGGTCGGGCCTGTTGAGTTCGCCAGCCAGCCGGGTCCGGCGGGCTCCCAGGGACGGGGGTGACGGGCGGGGCGGGGCGGGGTGGGGGGCTGTCTCTCTATACACACACACACACTCACACTCACTCACACTCACACAAGATGCTCCTCCACGGCTGTACTCGCCAAGGTGGAGACCTTCCAGCCCCCATCCTCTCCTGGCCTGGCCTCCTTCACCTACCCGCTGCCCACCCCCAGCCCGTCGCCGCCGCAGCCGCCGCCGCCTCCGAGGCGGCCACTGACTGCGCACGCGCGGGGCGCTTGCCCTTTGACCCCAGCCAGGGGCCGCCCTCCCCCACAACCCCTTTCAGCTGCGCCCCCCCGCCCTGTGCGTGGGCTGCCGCCTATTCCCCCGGGTCAGGGCTGGGGCACAGCGCATGGGGGAGGGGAGCGAGTGTAGGGGCGTCTCTCGGGATGTGTCCCATGGGTGTGGTGGGGTGGGGTGGGGTGCTTTGGGGGGCTCTGAAGAAATCAATCCCCTCCATCTCCTCCCTCTGGAAAACGCCCAAGCCCTTGGAGACCTGCGGGCACCGCTACCGTGGGGGCCGGGACCCTCCTCTGTGTCCTCCTGTGGCCCAGTCCAAGGGGCCTGGGCCTGGCCGGGGCTGCATTGGACCCCGACCACCCTGGCGTGTGGACTCCCTAAAAATCGGCGATTAGATATTGGATTCCAGCTTCATTGAGGTCATTTCACTAATGAGTGCACCGGAAAGAGTTTCCTAAACCATCTGTGAGGGTGGCAACTGAAAGAGAATTTTAAAGCTGACAGAATAGGCGAGGGAAGGCATAGGAGATTTCCACACCCAGCAAGGAAGACTTTCCCGAAATGGAAGAAAGAAACGAGCAAACAGAGACACCGGTAGCCCGCCCGGATCAGAGTCTGCCCCTGAGAGAAAGTACCCTGACCAGGTTCACCCGTGGGTGGTTGGCGAGCTAGCGGCATTCAGAAGAGCGAGGCCCGCAGTCTGTGCGGAAGACACCTGCACTCGGGTGTGTGTGGCGGCACAATTCACAAGCAGCTCCAGATGTTAAACCAAGGAGAAGCCAGGGAGTTCCCAACGCCCCAGGTGTCCTCAGCCCACGACCGGCTGCTGTGGGAATGCGAAGCCCGGCTCCTTGTCTCAGAGCGGGACAACCAGGAGGTGTGATGTACACCCCGGGGTTCCCAGGAGGATCAGGCTGAAGCTGGGACTTGGCCTCAAAGTGTCCCCTCGCATGGCCACCCCCTTCCCCTTCCTGCTCCTCTACTCCTGGTGCCCCTCCATCCAGGGGCCAGACCTTAAAGAGTCACCGCAAGAGAATCCTGGTCCCAAAGGAGCCTTCTGGGGGACCCGTGCTGAGAGAGGTTGTGGGCATGGCCCGCTGGGGCTCTGCCCGACCCAGGGCTGAGAGATGCAACCTCCCAGCTCTGGGTCCCTGCAGCAAGTGTTGGCAAGCACAGGGCCAGTCCTCCAAAGGCCCAGGTGCAGGGAGCCCAGGCCAAGCAGCCTGTGGAAGAAGCCACTTGCCGTGCCACCCCGGGAACAGGACTGCAGGCCCCGGCCCTTCCCACCTCCTCCTCCTCCTCCTCCTCCCCCCCCACCCCCCACCCCCGCCCGACATGGCTCAGGGCTCAGAGACACCTCAGACTCTTGCTACCCAAAGTGCAAAGGGCATCAGTTGCTCATCCAAACCCCCCGCCCAGCAGACCACGTTGTCCAGCCAGCCCCCGGGCCTCCCTGGGGTACCCAGCACAAAAGGGCAGACACCCACCGGACCCTCAATCTCAGTTTTCGGATGTTTTTGCCACTCTAAGGACCCGCAGGCCAGCTGGGCCTTCGGGCAGGACAGAGAGCCCGCGGAATCCGACGTGGAGAGCTGGGTGTACGTCCCCATGAGGAGGCGGTCCCCACCTCCGCGGCTCTCCCCTTGCGGGGAGCGGCAGCCGCAGGGCCTCAGGGAAGACACCAGGCTGGGCCCCCACAGCACAGCGGGGGCACGTCCCCCGCACGCAACTTAGTGACGGCTGCTCGAGACTGCTGCGGCCACCCTGCTGCCGAGTTCCTGGAGGGCTTCCTGGAAGCAGCGTCCACACCAAGCCCTTGGAAGGCCCAGGGGACGGGGGAGCCGGTCATGCAGGGGCCGAGGACGGTGACGGGCAAGGAGGAGCATGTCAGGCAGGGGCCGAGGACGGGCCGGGCCGGGTAGGAAGGAGCCGTTCAGGCAGGGGCTGAGGACGGTGACGGGCCAGATGGGGAGGAGCGAGTCAGGCAGGGGTTGAAGTGATGGCCCGGGCGGGGAGGAGGGTGTCAGGCAGGGGCAGAGGATGGTGACAGGCCGGACGGGAAGGAGCCGGTCAGGCAGGGGCCCAGGACAGTGACGGGCCTGGCCGGGGGGGGGGGGGGAGTGCGTCAGGCAGGGGCACAGGAGACGGGCTGGGTAAGGGTTAGGGTTACAGTTAGGGCACAATTCACAATCGCAAAGATGTGGAAGCGACCCGAGTGCCCATCCATCCAGGAGTGCACTAATAAAATGTGGCGCGTGGACACCACGGAGTGCTATTTGGCTATGAGGAGCAGTGGTGAGAGGGCACCTCTCGTGTTCTCCCGGCCAGAGCTGGAACCCGTTCCAGTAAGCCAAGTGTCCCAAGAACGGACACAAGAGCGCCACGTGCGCGCGCTCGCCAGCAGATTGGTAGGGACCGATGGACACCTAAGTGGACACAGAGGAATCGCCTTCATCGGGTGGGTGTCGGGCGGGCGGGGGGAGGGGATGGGCGTGCACATCCATTAGGAATGGGGTGGGTGCGCACCAACCGGGGCATGGGCGCACTTGAAGCTCTGACCCGAGGGGGGAGGCTGGGACAGGGCGATGCAGCTGACCTTAACATTGGTACCCCCACCATACGCTGGGAGAAAATGAGAAATAAATGAAATCAGAAAACGGGGAGGAGGGGGGCACGGGCAATACATGTCACCTCAATACGTGGACTCCCATGATCTGCTCGGAAAGAGAGAGAAAAGAAAATGTAATCATAGAGATAAGAGACACCTTTTCAGAAAATGAATCCGAAAAGAAAAGTAAAATGAGGCCTGTGGAGCAGGTCTGCGTGTGACTCCGGATCCCCCAACATCCAGTGCCACCACCGAAGATTCCTACGTGTAGAACCCCAAAAGCAACGGGACGAGAGTTCTGGTCACATACTCGCTCAAAATGACGTCCTGGAATTCTCCTGGAACTCCCTCCCCTCTCGGCCTCTCAAGGTTTCCTCCAGCGTGTCGGTTCCCACAGACCAGACCTTTGGTCTGACACCTGACAGTCCAGATGCCACGCATGCTGCCGCGTGGCGGCGGTGTCACGGCTCGGGACAAGAGGAGGCCCCACGGTGCGGGCTGGGGCGCCAGGCACCGCGACGGGCGCTGAGGGTGGGGGTGATCCCCCGGACCGCCGCCGCGCTCCCAGAAAGGGGACAGAACAAGAGGCAAAAAAAAAAAAAAAAAAGCCTACGGCACCCGGTATTCCCAGGCGGTCTCCCATCCAAGTACCAACCAGGCCCGACCCTGCTTAGCTTCCGAGACCAGAGGAGATCGGGGGCGTTCAGGGTGGTGTGGCCCTAGACGGCGGAGGGCGCCCCTGCCCCGCTCAAGAAGCCGAGCCTCTCTGCGCTTCCCCGCCGCCTCCTCCCGCCCCAGGCCCCGCGCCGCCGGGTCGGGTCGGGTCGGGCCTGTTGAGTTCGCCAGCCAGCCGGGTCCGGCGGGCTCCCAGGGACGGGGGTGACGGGCGGGGCGGGGCGGGGTGGGGGGCTGTCTCTCTATACACACACACACACTCACACTCACTCACACTCACACAAGATGCTCCTCCACGGCTGTACTCGCCAAGGTGGAGACCTTCCAGCCCCCATCCTCTCCTGGCCTGGCCTCCTTCACCTACCCGCTGCCCACCCCCAGCCCGTCGCCGCCGCAGCCGCCGCCGCCTCCGAGGCGGCCACTGACTGCGCACGCGCGGGGCGCTTGCCCTTTGACCCCAGCCAGGGGCCGCCCTCCCCCACAACCCCTTTCAGCTGCGCCCCCCCGCCCTGTGCGTGGGCTGCCGCCTATTCCCCCGGGTCAGGGCTGGGGCACAGCGCATGGGGGAGGGGAGCGAGTGTAGGGGCGTCTCTCGGGATGTGTCCCATGGGTGTGGTGGGGTGGGGTGGGGTGCTTTGGGGGGCTCTGAAGAAATCAATCCCCTCCATCTCCTCCCTCTGGAAAACGCCCAAGCCCTTGGAGACCTGCGGGCACCGCTACCGTGGGGGCCGGGACCCTCCTCTGTGTCCTCCTGTGGCCCAGTCCAAGGGGCCTGGGCCTGGCCGGGGCTGCATTGGACCCCGACCACCCTGGCGTGTGGACTCCCTAAAAATCGGCGATTAGATATTGGATTCCAGCTTCATTGAGGTCATTTCACTAATGAGTGCACCGGAAAGAGTTTCCTAAACCATCTGTGAGGGTGGCAACTGAAAGAGAATTTTAAAGCTGACAGAATAGGCGAGGGAAGGCATAGGAGATTTCCACACCCAGCAAGGAAGACTTTCCCGAAATGGAAGAAAGAAACGAGCAAACAGAGACACCGGTAGCCCGCCCGGATCAGAGTCTGCCCCTGAGAGAAAGTACCCTGACCAGGTTCACCCGTGGGTGGTTGGCGAGCTAGCGGCATTCAGAAGAGCGAGGCCCGCAGTCTGTGCGGAAGACACCTGCACTCGGGTGTGTGTGGCGGCACAATTCACAAGCAGCTCCAGATGTTAAACCAAGGAGAAGCCAGGGAGTTCCCAACGCCCCAGGTGTCCTCAGCCCACGACCGGCTGCTGTGGGAATGCGAAGCCCGGCTCCTTGTCTCAGAGCGGGACAACCAGGAGGTGTGATGTACACCCCGGGGTTCCCAGGAGGATCAGGCTGAAGCTGGGACTTGGCCTCAAAGTGTCCCCTCGCATGGCCACCCCCTTCCCCTTCCTGCTCCTCTACTCCTGGTGCCCCTCCATCCAGGGGCCAGACCTTAAAGAGTCACCGCAAGAGAATCCTGGTCCCAAAGGAGCCTTCTGGGGGACCCGTGCTGAGAGAGGTTGTGGGCATGGCCCGCTGGGGCTCTGCCCGACCCAGGGCTGAGAGATGCAACCTCCCAGCTCTGGGTCCCTGCAGCAAGTGTTGGCAAGCACAGGGCCAGTCCTCCAAAGGCCCAGGTGCAGGGAGCCCAGGCCAAGCAGCCTGTGGAAGAAGCCACTTGCCGTGCCACCCCGGGAACAGGACTGCAGGCCCCGGCCCTTCCCACCTCCTCCTCCTCCTCCTCCTCCCCCCCCACCCCCCACCCCCGCCCGACATGGCTCAGGGCTCAGAGACACCTCAGACTCTTGCTACCCAAAGTGCAAAGGGCATCAGTTGCTCATCCAAACCCCCCGCCCAGCAGACCACGTTGTCCAGCCAGCCCCCGGGCCTCCCTGGGGTACCCAGCACAAAAGGGCAGACACCCACCGGACCCTCAATCTCAGTTTTCGGATGTTTTTGCCACTCTAAGGACCCGCAGGCCAGCTGGGCCTTCGGGCAGGACAGAGAGCCCGCGGAATCCGACGTGGAGAGCTGGGTGTACGTCCCCATGAGGAGGCGGTCCCCACCTCCGCGGCTCTCCCCTTGCGGGGAGCGGCAGCCGCAGGGCCTCAGGGAAGACACCAGGCTGGGCCCCCACAGCACAGCGGGGGCACGTCCCCCGCACGCAACTTAGTGACGGCTGCTCGAGACTGCTGCGGCCACCCTGCTGCCGGGTTCCTGGAGGGCTTCCTGGAAGCAGCGTCCACACCAAGCCCTTGGAAGGCCCAGGGGACGGGGGAGCCGGTCATGCAGGGGCCGAGGACGGTGACGGGCAAGGAGGAGCATGTCAGGCAGGGGCCGAGGACGGGCCGGGCCGGGTAGGAAGGAGCCGTTCAGGCAGGGGCTGAGGACGGTGACGGGCCAGATGGGGAGGAGCGAGTCAGGCAGGGGTTGAAGTGATGGCCCGGGCGGGGAGGAGGGTGTCAGGCAGGGGCAGAGGATGGTGACAGGCCGGACGGGAAGGAGCCGGTCAGGCAGGGGCCCAGGACAGTGACGGGCCTGGCCGGGGGGGGGGGGGGGGAGTGCGTCAGGCAGGGGCACAGGAGACGGGCTGGGTAAGGGTTAGGGTTACAGTTAGGGCACAATTCACAATCGCAAAGATGTGGAAGCGACCCGAGTGCCCATCCATCCAGGAGTGCACTAATAAAATGTGGCGCGTGGACACCACGGAGTGCTATTTGGCTATGAGGAGCAGTGGTGAGAGGGCACCTCTCGTGTTCTCCCGGCCAGAGCTGGAACCCGTTCCAGTAAGCCAAGTGTCCCAAGAACGGACACAAGAGCGCCACGTGCGCGCGCTCGCCAGCAGATTGGTAGGGACCGATGGACACCTAAGTGGACACAGAGGAATCGCCTTCATCGGGTGGGTGTCGGGCGGGCGGGGGGAGGGGATGGGCGTGCACATCCATTAGGAATGGGGTGGGTGCGCACCAACCGGGGCATGGGCGCACTTGAAGCTCTGACCCGAGGGGGGAGGCTGGGACAGGGCGATGCAGCTGACCTTAACATTGGTACCCCCACCATACGCTGGGAGAAAATGAGAAATAAATGAAATCAGAAAACGGGGAGGAGGGGGGCACGGGCAATACATGTCACCTCAATACGTGGACTCCCATGATCTGCTCGGAAAGAGAGAGAAAAGAAAATGTAATCATAGAGATAAGAGACACCTTTTCAGAAAATGAATCCGAAAAGAAAAGTAAAATGAGGCCTGTGGAGCAGGTCTGCGTGTGACTCCGGATCCCCCAACATCCAGTGCCACCACCGAAGATTCCTACGTGTAGAACCCCAAAAGCAACGGGACGAGAGTTCTGGTCACATACTCGCTCAAAATGACGTCCTGGAATTCTCCTGGAACTCCCTCCCCTCTCGGCCTCTCAAGGTTTCCTCCAGCGTGTCGGTTCCCACAGACCAGACCTTTGGTCTGACACCTGACAGTCCAGATGCCACGCATGCTGCCGCGTGGCGGCGGTGTCACGGCTCGGGACAAGAGGAGGCCCCACGGTGCGGGCTGGGGCGCCAGGCACCGCGACGGGCGCTGAGGGTGGGGGTGATCCCCCGGACCGCCGCCGCGCTCCCAGAAAGGGGACAGAACAAGAGGCAAAAAAAAAAAAAAAAAAAGCCTACGGCACCCGGTATTCCCAGGCGGTCTCCCATCCAAGTACCAACCAGGCCCGACCCTGCTTAGCTTCCGAGACCAGAGGAGATCGGGGGCGTTCAGGGTGGTGTGGCCCTAGACGGCGGAGGGCGCCCCTGCCCCGCTCAAGAAGCCGAGCCTCTCTGCGCTTCCCCGCCGCCTCCTCCCGCCCCAGGCCCCGCGCCGCCGGGTCGGGTCGGGTCGGGCCTGTTGAGTTCGCCAGCCAGCCGGGTCCGGCGGGCTCCCAGGGACAGGGGTGACGGGCGAGGCGGGGCGGGGTGGGGGGCTGTCTCTCTATACACACACACACACTCACACTCACTCACACTCACACAAGATGCTCCTCCACGGCTGTACTCGCCAAGGTGGAGACCTTCCAGCCCCCATCCTCTCCTGGCCTGGCCTCCTTCACCTACCCGCTGCCCACCCCCAGCCCGTCGCCGCCGCAGCCGCCGCCGCCTCCGAGGCGGCCACTGACTGCGCACGCGCGGGGCGCTTGCCCTTTGACCCCAGCCAGGGGCCGCCCTCCCCCACAACCCCTTTCAGCTGCGCCCCCCCGCCCTGTGCGTGGGCTGCCGCCTATTCCCCCGGGTCAGGGCTGGGGCACAGCGCATGGGGGAGGGGAGCGAGTGTAGGGGCGTCTCTCGGGATGTGTCCCATGGGTGTGGTGGGGTGGGGTGGGGTGCTTTGGGGGGCTCTGAAGAAATCAATCCCCTCCATCTCCTCCCTCTGGAAAACGCCCAAGCCCTTGGAGACCTGCGGGCACCGCTACCGTGGGGGCCGGGACCCTCCTCTGTGTCCTCCTGTGGCCCAGTCCAAGGGGCCTGGGCCTGGCCGGGGCTGCATTGGACCCCGACCACCCTGGCGTGTGGACTCCCTAAAAATCGGCGATTAGATATTGGATTCCAGCTTCATTGAGGTCATTTCACTAATGAGTGCACCGGAAAGAGTTTCCTAAACCATCTGTGAGGGTGGCAACTGAAAGAGAATTTTAAAGCTGACAGAATAGGCGAGGGAAGGCATAGGAGATTTCCACACCCAGCAAGGAAGACTTTCCCGAAATGGAAGAAAGAAACGAGCAAACAGAGACACCGGTAGCCCGCCCGGATCAGAGTCTGCCCCTGAGAGAAAGTACCCTGACCAGGTTCACCCGTGGGTGGTTGGCGAGCTAGCGGCATTCAGAAGAGCGAGGCCCGCAGTCTGTGCGGAAGACACCTGCACTCGGGTGTGTGTGGCGGCACAATTCACAAGCAGCTCCAGATGTTAAACCAAGGAGAAGCCAGGGAGTTCCCAACGCCCCAGGTGTCCTCAGCCCACGACCGGCTGCTGTGGGAATGCGAAGCCCGGCTCCTTGTCTCAGAGCGGGACAACCAGGAGGTGTGATGTACACCCCGGGGTTCCCAGGAGGATCAGGCTGAAGCTGGGACTTGGCCTCAAAGTGTCCCCTCGCATGGCCACCCCCTTCCCCTTCCTGCTCCTCTACTCCTGGTGCCCCTCCATCCAGGGGCCAGACCTTAAAGAGTCACCGCAAGAGAATCCTGGTCCCAAAGGAGCCTTCTGGGGGACCCGTGCTGAGAGAGGTTGTGGGCATGGCCCGCTGGGGCTCTGCCCGACCCAGGGCTGAGAGATGCAACCTCCCAGCTCTGGGTCCCTGCAGCAAGTGTTGGCAAGCACAGGGCCAGTCCTCCAAAGGCCCAGGTGCAGGGAGCCCAGGCCAAGCAGCCTGTGGAAGAAGCCACTTGCCGTGCCACCCCGGGAACAGGACTGCAGGCCCCGGCCCTTCCCACCTCCTCCTCCTCCTCCTCCTCCCCCCCCACCCCCCACCCCCGCCCGACATGGCTCAGGGCTCAGAGACACCTCAGACTCTTGCTACCCAAAGTGCAAAGGGCATCAGTTGCTCATCCAAACCCCCCGCCCAGCAGACCACGTTGTCCAGCCAGCCCCCGGGCCTCCCTGGGGTACCCAGCACAAAAGGGCAGACACCCACCGGACCCTCAATCTCAGTTTTCGGATGTTTTTGCCACTCTAAGGACCCGCAGGCCAGCTGGGCCTTCGGGCAGGACAGAGAGCCCGCGGAATCCGACGTGGAGAGCTGGGTGTACGTCCCCATGAGGAGGCGGTCCCCACCTCCGCGGCTCTCCCCTTGCGGGGAGCGGCAGCCGCAGGGCCTCAGGGAAGACACCAGGCTGGGCCCCCACAGCACAGCGGGGGCACGTCCCCCGCACGCAACTTAGTGACGGCTGCTCGAGACTGCTGCGGCCACCCTGCTGCCGGGTTCCTGGAGGGCTTCCTGGAAGCAGCGTCCACACCAAGCCCTTGGAAGGCCCAGGGGACGGGGGAGCCGGTCATGCAGGGGCCGAGGACGGTGACGGGCAAGGAGGAGCATGTCAGGCAGGGGCCGAGGACGGGCCGGGCCGGGTAGGAAGGAGCCGTTCAGGCAGGGGCTGAGGACGGTGACGGGCCAGATGGGGAGGAGCGAGTCAGGCAGGGGTTGAAGTGATGGCCCGGGCGGGGAGGAGGGTGTCAGGCAGGGGCAGAGGATGGTGACAGGCCGGACGGGAAGGAGCCGGTCAGGCAGGGGCCCAGGACAGTGACGGGCCTGGCCGGGGGGGGGGGGAGTGCGTCAGGCAGGGGCACAGGAGACGGGCTGGGTAAGGGTTAGGGTTACAGTTAGGGCACAATTCACAATCGCAAAGATGTGGAAGCGACCCGAGTGCCCATCCATCCAGGAGTGCACTAATAAAATGTGGCGCGTGGACACCACGGAGTGCTATTTGGCTATGAGGAGCAGTGGTGAGAGGGCACCTCTCGTGTTCTCCCGGCCAGAGCTGGAACCCGTTCCAGTAAGCCAAGTGTCCCAAGAACGGACACAAGAGCGCCACGTGCGCGCGCTCGCCAGCAGATTGGTAGGGACCGATGGACACCTAAGTGGACACAGAGGAATCGCCTTCATCGGGTGGGTGTCGGGCGGGCGGGGGGAGGGGATGGGCGTGCACATCCATTAGGAATGGGGTGGGTGCGCACCAACCGGGGCATGGGCGCACTTGAAGCTCTGACCCGAGGGGGGAGGCTGGGACAGGGCGATGCAGCTGACCTTAACATTGGTACCCCCACCATACGCTGGGAGAAAATGAGAAATAAATGAAATCAGAAAACAGGGAGGAGGGGGGCACGGGCAATACATGTCACCTCAATACGTGGACTCCCATGATCTGCTTGGAAAGAGAGAGAAAAGAAAATGTAATCATAGAGATAAGAGACACCTTTTCAGAAAATGAATCCGAAAAGAAAAGTAAAATGAGGCCTGTGGAGCAGGTCTGCGTGTGACTCCGGATCCCCCAACATCCAGTGCCACCACCGAAGATTCCTACGTGTAGAACCCCAAAAGCAACGGGACGAGAGTTCTGGTCACATACTCGCTCAAAATGACGTCCTGGAATTCTCCTGGAACTCCCTCCCCTCTCGGCCTCTCAAGGTTTCCTCCAGCGTGTCGGTTCCCACAGACCAGACCTTTGGTCTGACACCTGACAGTCCAGATGCCACGCATGCTGCCGCGTGGCGGCGGTGTCACGGCTCGGGACAAGAGGAGGCCCCACGGTGCGGGCTGGGGCGCCAGGCACCGCGACGGGCGCTGAGGGTGGGGGTGATCCCCCGGACCGCCTCCGCGCTCCCAGAAAGGGGACAGAACAAGAGGCAAAAAAAAAAAAAAAAAAGCCTACGGCACCCGGTATTCCCAGGCGGTCTCCCATCCAAGTACCAACCAGGCCCGACCCTGCTTAGCTTCCGAGACCAGAGGAGATCGGGGGCGTTCAGGGTGGTGTGGCCCTAGACGGCGGAGGGCGCCCCTGCCCCGCTCAAGAAGCCGAGCCTCTCTGCGCTTCCCCGCCGCCTCCTCCCGCCCCAGGCCCCGCGCCGCCGGGTCGGGTCGGGTCGGGCCTGTTGAGTTCGCCAGCCAGCCGGGTCCGGCGGGCTCCCAGGGACGGGGGTGACGGGCGGGGCGGGGCGGGGTGGGGGGCTGTCTCTCTATACACACACACACACTCACACTCACTCACACTCACACAAGATGCTCCTCCACGGCTGTACTCGCCAAGGTGGAGACCTTCCAGCCCCCATCCTCTCCTGGCCTGGCCTCCTTCACCTACCCGCTGCCCACCCCCAGCCCGTCGCCGCCGCAGCCGCCGCCGCCTCCGAGGCGGCCACTGACTGCGCACGCGCGGGGCGCTTGCCCTTTGACCCCAGCCAGGGGCCGCCCTCCCCCACAACCCCTTTCAGCTGCGCCCCCCCGCCCTGTGCGTGGGCTGCCGCCTATTCCCCCGGGTCAGGGCTGGGGCACAGCGCATGGGGGAGGGGAGCGAGTGTAGGGGCGTCTCTCGGGATGTGTCCCATGGGTGTGGTGGGGTGGGGTGGGGTGCTTTGGGGGGCTCTGAAGAAATCAATCCCCTCCATCTCCTCCCTCTGGAAAACGCCCAAGCCCTTGGAGACCTGCGGGCACCGCTACCGTGGGGGCCGGGACCCTCCTCTGTGTCCTCCTGTGGCCCAGTCCAAGGGGCCTGGGCCTGGCCGGGGCTGCATTGGACCCCGACCACCCTGGCGTGTGGACTCCCTAAAAATCGGCGATTAGATATTGGATTCCAGCTTCATTGAGGTCATTTCACTAATGAGTGCACCGGAAAGAGTTTCCTAAACCATCTGTGAGGGTGGCAACTGAAAGAGAATTTTAAAGCTGACAGAATAGGCGAGGGAAGGCATAGGAGATTTCCACACCCAGCAAGGAAGACTTTCCCGAAATGGAAGAAAGAAACGAGCAAACAGAGACACCGGTAGCCCGCCCGGATCAGAGTCTGCCCCTGAGAGAAAGTACCCTGACCAGGTTCACCCGTGGGTGGTTGGCGAGCTAGCGGCATTCAGAAGAGCGAGGCCCGCAGTCTGTGCGGAAGACACCTGCACTCGGGTGTGTGTGGCGGCACAATTCACAAGCAGCTCCAGATGTTAAACCAAGGAGAAGCCAGGGAGTTCCCAACGCCCCAGGTGTCCTCAGCCCACGACCGGCTGCTGTGGGAATGCGAAGCCCGGCTCCTTGTCTCAGAGCGGGACAACCAGGAGGTGTGATGTACACCCCGGGGTTCCCAGGAGGATCAGGCTGAAGCTGGGACTTGGCCTCAAAGTGTCCCCTCGCATGGCCACCCCCTTCCCCTTCCTGCTCCTCTACTCCTGGTGCCCCTCCATCCAGGGGCCAGACCTTAAAGAGTCACCGCAAGAGAATCCTGGTCCCAAAGGAGCCTTCTGGGGGACCCGTGCTGAGAGAGGTTGTGGGCATGGCCCGCTGGGGCTCTGCCCGACCCAGGGCTGAGAGATGCAACCTCCCAGCTCTGGGTCCCTGCAGCAAGTGTTGGCAAGCACAGGGCCAGTCCTCCAAAGGCCCAGGTGCAGGGAGCCCAGGCCAAGCAGCCTGTGGAAGAAGCCACTTGCCGTGCCACCCCGGGAACAGGACTGCAGGCCCCGGCCCTTCCCACCTCCTCCTCCTCCTCCTCCTCCCCCCCCACCCCCCACCCCCGCCCGACATGGCTCAGGGCTCAGAGACACCTCAGACTCTTGCTACCCAAAGTGCAAAGGGCATCAGTTGCTCATCCAAACCCCCCGCCCAGCAGACCACGTTGTCCAGCCAGCCCCCGGGCCTCCCTGGGGTACCCAGCACAAAAGGGCAGACACCCACCGGACCCTCAATCTCAGTTTTCGGATGTTTTTGCCACTCTAAGGACCCGCAGGCCAGCTGGGCCTTCGGGCAGGACAGAGAGCCCGCGGAATCCGACGTGGAGAGCTGGGTGTACGTCCCCATGAGGAGGCGGTCCCCACCTCCGCGGCTCTCCCCTTGCGGGGAGCGGCAGCCGCAGGGCCTCAGGGAAGACACCAGGCTGGGCCCCCACAGCACAGCGGGGGCACGTCCCCCGCACGCAACTTAGTGACGGCTGCTCGAGACTGCTGCGGCCACCCTGCTGCCGGGTTCCTGGAGGGCTTCCTGGAAGCAGCGTCCACACCAAGCCCTTGGAAGGCCCAGGGGACGGGGGAGCCGGTCATGCAGGGGCCGAGGACGGTGACGGGCAAGGAGGAGCATGTCAGGCAGGGGCCGAGGACGGGCCGGGCCGGGTAGGAAGGAGCCGTTCAGGCAGGGGCTGAGGACGGTGACGGGCCAGATGGGGAGGAGCGAGTCAGGCAGGGGTTGAAGTGATGGCCCGGGCGGGGAGGAGGGTGTCAGGCAGGGGCAGAGGATGGTGACAGGCCGGACGGGAAGGAGCCGGTCAGGCAGGGGCCCAGGACAGTGACGGGCCTGGCCGGGGGGGGGGGGGGAGTGCGTCAGGCAGGGGCACAGGAGACGGGCTGGGTAAGGGTTAGGGTTACAGTTAGGGCACAATTCACAATCGCAAAGATGTGGAAGCGACCCGAGTGCCCATCCATCCAGGAGTGCACTAATAAAATGTGGCGCGTGGACACCACGGAGTGCTATTTGGCTATGAGGAGCAGTGGTGAGAGGGCACCTCTCGTGTTCTCCCGGCCAGAGCTGGAACCCGTTCCAGTAAGCCAAGTGTCCCAAGAACGGACACAAGAGCGCCACGTGCGCGCGCTCGCCAGCAGATTGGTAGGGACCGATGGACACCTAAGTGGACACAGAGGAATCGCCTTCATCGGGTGGGTGTCGGGCGGGCGGGGGGAGGGGATGGGCGTGCACATCCATTAGGAATGGGGTGGGTGCGCACCAACCGGGGCATGGGCGCACTTGAAGCTCTGACCCGAGGGGGGAGGCTGGGACAGGGCGATGCAGCTGACCTTAACATTGGTACCCCCACCATACGCTGGGAGAAAATGAGAAATAAATGAAATCAGAAAACAGGGAGGAGGGGGGCACGGGCAATACATGTCACCTCAATACGTGGACTCCCATGATCTGCTCGGAAAGAGAGAGAAAAGAAAATGTAATCATAGAGATAAGAGACACCTTTTCAGAAAATGAATCCGAAAAGAAAAGTAAAATGAGGCCTGTGGAGCAGGTCTGCGTGTGACTCCGGATCCCCCAACATCCAGTGCCACCACCGAAGATTCCTACGTGTAGAACCCCAAAAGCAACGGGACGAGAGTTCTGGTCACATACTCGCTCAAAATGACGTCCTGGAATTCTCCTGGAACTCCCTCCCCTCTCGGCCTCTCAAGGTTTCCTCCAGCGTGTCGGTTCCCACAGACCAGACCTTTGGTCTGACACCTGACAGTCCAGATGCCACGCATGCTGCCGCGTGGCGGCGGTGTCACGGCTCGGGACAAGAGGAGGCCCCACGGTGCGGGCTGGGGCGCCAGGCACCGCGACGGGCGCTGAGGGTGGGGGTGATCCCCCGGACCGCCTCCGCGCTCCCAGAAAGGGGACAGAACAAGAGGCAAAAAAAAAAAAAAAAAGCCTACGGCACCCGGTATTCCCAGGCGGTCTCCCATCCAAGTACCAACCAGGCCCGACCCTGCTTAGCTTCCGAGACCAGAGGAGATCGGGGGCGTTCAGGGTGGTGTGGCCCTAGACGGCGGAGGGCGCCCCTGCCCCGCTCAAGAAGCCGAGCCTCTCTGCGCTTCCCCGCCGCCTCCTCCCGCCCCAGGCCCCGCGCCGCCGGGTCGGGTCGGGTCGGGCCTGTTGAGTTCGCCAGCCAGCCGGGTCCGGCGGGCTCCCAGGGACGGGGGTGACGGGCGGGGCGGGCCAGGGTGGGGGGCTGTCTCTCTATACACACACACACACTCACACTCACTCACACTCACACAAGATGCTCCTCCACGGCTGTACTCGCCAAGGTGGAGACCTTCCAGCCCCCATCCTCTCCTGGCCTGGCCTCCTTCACCTACCCGCTGCCCACCCCCAGCCCGTCGCCGCCGCAGCCGCCACCGCCTCCGAGGCGGCCACTGACTGCGCACGCGCGGGGCGCTTGCCCTTTGACCCCAGCCAGGGGCCGCCCTCCCCCACAACCCCTTTCAGCTGCGCCCCCCGCCCTGTGCGTGGGCTGCCGCCTATTCCCCCGGGTCAGGGCTGGGGCACAGCGCATGGGGGAGGGGAGCGAGTGTAGGGGCGTCTCTCGGGATGTGTCCCATGGGTGTGGTGGGGTGGGGTGGGGTGCTTTGGGGGGCTCTGAAGAAATCAATCCCCTCCATCTCCTCCCTCTGGAAAACGCCCAAGCCCTTGGAGACCTGCGGGCACCGCTACCGTGGGGGCCGGGACCCTCCTCTGTGTCCTCCTGTGGCCCAGTCCAAGGGGCCTGGGCCTGGCCGGGGCTGCATTGGACCCCGACCACCCTGGCGTGTGGACTCCCTAAAAATCGGCGATTAGATATTGGATTCCAGCTTCATTGAGGTCATTTCACTAATGAGTGCACCGGAAAGAGTTTCCTAAACCATCTGTGAGGGTGGCAACTGAAAGAGAATTTTAAAGCTGACAGAATAGGCGAGGGAAGGCATAGGAGATTTCCACACCCAGCAAGGAAGACTTTCCCGAAATGGAAGAAAGAAACGAGCAAACAGAGACACCGGTAGCCCGCCCGGATCAGAGTCTGCCCCTGAGAGAAAGTACCCTGACCAGGTTCACCCGTGGGTGGGTGGCGAGCTAGCGGCATTCAGAAGAGCGAGGCCCGCAGTCTGTGCGGAAGACACCTGCACTCGGGTGTGTGTGGCGGCACAATTCACAAGCAGCTCCAGATGTTAAACCAAGGAGAAGCCAGGGAGTTCCCAACGCCCCAGGTGTCCTCAGCCCACGACCGGCTGCTGTGGGAATGCGAAGCCCGGCTCCTTGTCTCAGAGCGGGACAACCAGGAGGTGTGATGTACACCCCGGGGTTCCCAGGAGGATCAGGCTGAAGCTGGGACTTGGCCTCAAAGTGTCCCCTCGCATGGCCACCCCCTTCCCCTTCCTGCTCCTCTACTCCTGGTGCCCCTCCATCCAGGGGCCAGACCTTAAAGAGTCACCGCAAGAGAATCCTGGTCCCAAAGGAGCCTTCTGGGGGACCCGTGCTGAGAGAGGTTGTGGGCATGGCCCGCTGGGGCTCTGCCCGACCCAGGGCTGAGAGATGCAACCTCCCAGCTCTGGGTCCCTGCAGCAAGTGTTGGCAAGCACAGGGCCAGTCCTCCAAAGGCCCAGGTGCAGGGAGCCCAGGCCAAGCAGCCTGTGGAAGAAGCCACTTGCCGTGCCACCCCGGGAACAGGACTGCAGGCCCCGGCCCTTCCCACCTCCTCCTCCTCCTCCTCCTCCCCCCCCACCCCCCACCCCCGCCCGACATGGCTCAGGGCTCAGAGACACCTCAGACTCTTGCTACCCAAAGTGCAAAGGGCATCAGTTGCTCATCCAAACCCCCCGCCCAGCAGACCACGTTGTCCAGCCAGCCCCCGGGCCTCCCTGGGGTACCCAGCACAAAAGGGCAGACACCCACCGGACCCTCAATCTCAGTTTTCGGATGTTTTTGCCACTCTAAGGACCCGCAGGCCAGCTGGGCCTTCGGGCAGGACAGAGAGCCCGCGGAATCCGACGTGGAGAGCTGGGTGTACGTCCCCATGAGGAGGCGGTCCCCACCTCCGCGGCTCTCCCCTTGCGGGGAGCGGCAGCCGCAGGGCCTCAGGGAAGACACCAGGCTGGGCCCCCACAGCACAGCGGGGGCACGTCCCCCGCACGCAACTTAGTGACGGCTGCTCGAGACTGCTGCGGCCACCCTGCTGCCGGGTTCCTGGAGGGCTTCCTGGAAGCAGCGTCCACACCAAGCCCTTGGAAGGCCCAGGGGACGGGGGAGCCGGTCATGCAGGGGCCGAGGACGGTGACGGGCAAGGAGGAGCATGTCAGGCAGGGGCCGAGGACGGGCCGGGCCGGGTAGGAAGGAGCCGTTCAGGCAGGGGCTGAGGACGGTGACGGGCCAGATGGGGAGGAGCGAGTCAGGCAGGGGTTGAAGTGATGGCCCGGGCGGGGAGGAGGGTGTCAGGCAGGGGCAGAGGATGGTGACAGGCCGGACGGGAAGGAGCCGGTCAGGCAGGGGCCCAGGACAGTGACGGGCCTGGCCGGGGGGGGGGGGGGGAGTGCGTCAGGCAGGGGCACAGGAGACGGGCTGGGTAAGGGTTAGGGTTACAGTTAGGGCACAATTCACAATCGCAAAGATGTGGAAGCGACCCGAGTGCCCATCCATCCAGGAGTGCACTAATAAAATGTGGCGCGTGGACACCACGGAGTGCTATTTGGCTATGAGGAGCAGTGGTGAGAGGGCACCTCTCGTGTTCTCCCGGCCAGAGCTGGAACCCGTTCCAGTAAGCCAAGTGTCCCAAGAACGGACACAAGAGCGCCACGTGCGCGCGCTCGCCAGCAGATTGGTAGGGACCGATGGACACCTAAGTGGACACAGAGGAATCGCCTTCATCGGGTGGGTGTCGGGCGGGCGGGGGGAGGGGATGGGCGTGCACATCCATTAGGAATGGGGTGGGTGCGCACCAACCGGGGCATGGGCGCACTTGAAGCTCTGACCCGAGGGGGGAGGCTGGGACAGGGCGATGCAGCTGACCTTAACATTGGTACCCCCACCATACGCTGGGAGAAAATGAGAAATAAATGAAATCAGAAAACAGGGAGGAGGGGGGCACGGGCAATACATGTCACCTCAATACGTGGACTCCCATGATCTGCTCGGAAAGAGAGAGAAAAGAAAATGTAATCATAGAGATAAGAGACACCTTTTCAGAAAATGAATCCGAAAAGAAAAGTAAAATGAGGCCTGTGGAGCAGGTCTGCGTGTGACTCCGGATCCCCCAACATCCAGTGCCACCACCGAAGATTCCTACGTGTAGAACCCCAAAAGCAACGGGACGAGAGTTCTGGTCACATACTCGCTCAAAATGACGTCCTGGAATTCTCCTGGAACTCCCTCCCCTCTCGGCCTCTCAAGGTTTCCTCCAGCGTGTCGGTTCCCACAGACCAGACCTTTGGTCTGACACCTGACAGTCCAGATGCCACGCATGCTGCCGCGTGGCGGCGGTGTCACGGCTCGGGACAAGAGGAGGCCCCACGGTGCGGGCTGGGGCGCCAGGCACCGCGACGGGCGCTGAGGGTGGGGGTGATCCCCCGGACCGCCTCCGCGCTCCCAGAAAGGGGACAGAACAAGAGGCAAAAAAAAAAAAAAAAAGCCTACGGCACCCGGTATTCCCAGGCGGTCTCCCATCCAAGTACCAACCAGGCCCGACCCTGCTTAGCTTCCGAGACCAGAGGAGATCGGGGGCGTTCAGGGTGGTGTGGCCCTAGACGGCGGAGGGCGCCCCTGCCCCGCTCAAGAAGCCGAGCCTCTCTGCGCTTCCCCGCCGCCTCCTCCCGCCCCAGGCCCCGCGCCGCCGGGTCGGGTCGGGTCGGGCCTGTTGAGTTCGCCAGCCAGCCGGGTCCGGCGGGCTCCCAGGGACGGGGGTGACGGGCGGGGCGGGCCAGGGTGGGGGGCTGTCTCTCTATACACACACACACACTCACACTCACTCACACTCACACAAGATGCTCCTCCACGGCTGTACTCGCCAAGGTGGAGACCTTCCAGCCCCCATCCTCTCCTGGCCTGGCCTCCTTCACCTACCCGCTGCCCACCCCCAGCCCGTCGCCGCCGCAGCCGCCACCGCCTCCGAGGCGGCCACTGACTGCGCACGCGCGGGGCGCTTGCCCTTTGACCCCAGCCAGGGGCCGCCCTCCCCCACAACCCCTTTCAGCTGCGCCCCCCGCCCTGTGCGTGGGCTGCCGCCTATTCCCCCGGGTCAGGGCTGGGGCACAGCGCATGGGGGAGGGGAGCGAGTGTAGGGGCGTCTCTCGGGATGTGTCCCATGGGTGTGGTGGGGTGGGGTGGGGTGCTTTGGGGGGCTCTGAAGAAATCAATCCCCTCCATCTCCTCCCTCTGGAAAACGCCCAAGCCCTTGGAGACCTGCGGGCACCGCTACCGTGGGGGCCGGGACCCTCCTCTGTGTCCTCCTGTGGCCCAGTCCAAGGGGCCTGGGCCTGGCCGGGGCTGCATTGGACCCCGACCACCCTGGCGTGTGGACTCCCTAAAAATCGGCGATTAGATATTGGATTCCAGCTTCATTGAGGTCATTTCACTAATGAGTGCACCGGAAAGAGTTTCCTAAACCATCTGTGAGGGTGGCAACTGAAAGAGAATTTTAAAGCTGACAGAATAGGCGAGGGAAGGCATAGGAGATTTCCACACCCAGCAAGGAAGACTTTCCCGAAATGGAAGAAAGAAACGAGCAAACAGAGACACCGGTAGCCCGCCCGGATCAGAGTCTGCCCCTGAGAGAAAGTACCCTGACCAGGTTCACCCGTGGGTGGGTGGCGAGCTAGCGGCATTCAGAAGAGCGAGGCCCGCAGTCTGTGCGGAAGACACCTGCACTCGGGTGTGTGTGGCGGCACAATTCACAAGCAGCTCCAGATGTTAAACCAAGGAGAAGCCAGGGAGTTCCCAACGCCCCAGGTGTCCTCAGCCCACGACCGGCTGCTGTGGGAATGCGAAGCCCGGCTCCTTGTCTCAGAGCGGGACAACCAGGAGGTGTGATGTACACCCCGGGGTTCCCAGGAGGATCAGGCTGAAGCTGGGACTTGGCCTCAAAGTGTCCCCTCGCATGGCCACCCCCTTCCCCTTCCTGCTCCTCTACTCCTGGTGCCCCTCCATCCAGGGGCCAGACCTTAAAGAGTCACCGCAAGAGAATCCTGGTCCCAAAGGAGCCTTCTGGGGGACCCGTGCTGAGAGAGGTTGTGGGCATGGCCCGCTGGGGCTCTGCCCGACCCAGGGCTGAGAGATGCAACCTCCCAGCTCTGGGTCCCTGCAGCAAGTGTTGGCAAGCACAGGGCCAGTCCTCCAAAGGCCCAGGTGCAGGGAGCCCAGGCCAAGCAGCCTGTGGAAGAAGCCACTTGCCGTGCCACCCCGGGAACAGGACTGCAGGCCCCGGCCCTTCCCACCTCCTCCTCCTCCTCCTCCTCCCCCCCCACCCCCCACCCCCGCCCGACATGGCTCAGGGCTCAGAGACACCTCAGACTCTTGCTACCCAAAGTGCAAAGGGCATCAGTTGCTCATCCAAACCCCCCGCCCAGCAGACCACGTTGTCCAGCCAGCCCCCGGGCCTCCCTGGGGTACCCAGCACAAAAGGGCAGACACCCACCGGACCCTCAATCTCAGTTTTCGGATGTTTTTGCCACTCTAAGGACCCGCAGGCCAGCTGGGCCTTCGGGCAGGACAGAGAGCCCGCGGAATCCGACGTGGAGAGCTGGGTGTACGTCCCCATGAGGAGGCGGTCCCCACCTCCGCGGCTCTCCCCTTGCGGGGAGCGGCAGCCGCAGGGCCTCAGGGAAGACACCAGGCTGGGCCCCCACAGCACAGCGGGGGCACGTCCCCCGCACGCAACTTAGTGACGGCTGCTCGAGACTGCTGCGGCCACCCTGCTGCCGGGTTCCTGGAGGGCTTCCTGGAAGCAGCGTCCACACCAAGCCCTTGGAAGGCCCAGGGGACGGGGGAGCCGGTCATGCAGGGGCCGAGGACGGTGACGGGCAAGGAGGAGCATGTCAGGCAGGGGCCGAGGACGGGCCGGGCCGGGTAGGAAGGAGCCGTTCAGGCAGGGGCTGAGGACGGTGACGGGCCAGATGGGGAGGAGCGAGTCAGGCAGGGGTTGAAGTGATGGCCCGGGCGGGGAGGAGGGTGTCAGGCAGGGGCAGAGGATGGTGACAGGCCGGACGGGAAGGAGCCGGTCAGGCAGGGGCCCAGGACAGTGACGGGCCTGGCCGGGGGGGGGGGGGGAGTGCGTCAGGCAGGGGCACAGGAGACGGGCTGGGTAAGGGTTAGGGTTACAGTTAGGGCACAATTCACAATCGCAAAGATGTGGAAGCGACCCGAGTGCCCATCCATCCAGGAGTGCACTAATAAAATGTGGCGCGTGGACACCACGGAGTGCTATTTGGCTATGAGGAGCAGTGGTGAGAGGGCACCTCTCGTGTTCTCCCGGCCAGAGCTGGAACCCGTTCCAGTAAGCCAAGTGTCCCAAGAACGGACACAAGAGCGCCACGTGCACGCGCTCGCCAGCAGATTGGTAGGGACCGATGGACACCTAAGTGGACACAGAGGAATCGCCTTCATCGGGTGGGTGTCGGGCGGGCGGGGGGAGGGGATGGGCGTGCACATCCATTAGGAATGGGGTGGGTGCGCACCAACCGGGGCATGGGCGCACTTGAAGCTCTGACCCGAGGGGGGAGGCTGGGACAGGGCGATGCAGCTGACCTTAACATTGGTACCCCCACCATACGCTGGGAGAAAATGAGAAATAAATGAAATCAGAAAACGGGGAGGAGGGGGGCACGGGCAATACATGTCACCTCAATACGTGGACTCCCATGATCTGCTCGGAAAGAGAGAGAAAAGAAAATGTAATCATAGAGATAAGAGACACCTTTTCAGAAAATGAATCCGAAAAGAAAAGTAAAATGAGGCCTGTGGAGCAGGTCTGCGTGTGACTCCGGATCCCCCAACATCCAGTGCCACCACCGAAGATTCCTACGTGTAGAACCCCAAAAGCAACGGGACGAGAGTTCTGGTCACATACTCGCTCAAAATGACGTCCTGGAATTCTCCTGGAACTCCCTCCCCTCTCGGCCTCTCAAGGTTTCCTCCAGCGTGTCGGTTCCCACAGACCAGACCTTTGGTCTGACACCTGACAGTCCAGATGCCACGCATGCTGCCGCGTGGCGGCGGTGTCACGGCTCGGGACAAGAGGAGGCCCCACGGTGCGGGCTGGGGCGCCAGGCACCGCGACGGGCGCTGAGGGTGGGGGTGATCCCCCGGACCGCCTCCGCGCTCCCAGAAAGGGGACAGAACAAGAGGCAAAAAAAAAAAAAAAAAGCCTACGGCACCCGGTATTCCCAGGCGGTCTCCCATCCAAGTACCAACCAGGCCCGACCCTGCTTAGCTTCCGAGACCAGAGGAGATCGGGGGCGTTCAGGGTGGTGTGGCCCTAGACGGCGGAGGGCGCCCCTGCCCCGCTCAAGAAGCCGAGCCTCTCTGCGCTTCCCCGCCGCCTCCTCCCGCCCCAGGCCCCGCGCCGCCGGGTCGGGTCGGGTCGGGCCTGTTGAGTTCGCCAGCCAGCCGGGTCCGGCGGGCTCCCAGGGACGGGGGTGACGGGCGGGGCGGGCCAGGGTGGGGGGCTGTCTCTCTATACACACACACACACTCACACTCACTCACACTCACACAAGATGCTCCTCCACGGCTGTACTCGCCAAGGTGGAGACCTTCCAGCCCCCATCCTCTCCTGGCCTGGCCTCCTTCACCTACCCGCTGCCCACCCCCAGCCCGTCGCCGCCGCAGCCGCCACCGCCTCCGAGGCGGCCACTGACTGCGCACGCGCGGGGCGCTTGCCCTTTGACCCCAGCCAGGGGCCGCCCTCCCCCACAACCCCTTTCAGCTGCGCCCCCCGCCCTGTGCGTGGGCTGCCGCCTATTCCCCCGGGTCAGGGCTGGGGCACAGCGCATGGGGGAGGGGAGCGAGTGTAGGGGCGTCTCTCGGGATGTGTCCCATGGGTGTGGTGGGGTGGGGTGGGGTGCTTTGGGGGGCTCTGAAGAAATCAATCCCCTCCATCTCCTCCCTCTGGAAAACGCCCAAGCCCTTGGAGACCTGCGGGCACCGCTACCGTGGGGGCCGGGACCCTCCTCTGTGTCCTCCTGTGGCCCAGTCCAAGGGGCCTGGGCCTGGCCGGGGCTGCATTGGACCCCGACCACCCTGGCGTGTGGACTCCCTAAAAATCGGCGATTAGATATTGGATTCCAGCTTCATTGAGGTCATTTCACTAATGAGTGCACCGGAAAGAGTTTCCTAAACCATCTGTGAGGGTGGCAACTGAAAGAGAATTTTAAAGCTGACAGAATAGGCGAGGGAAGGCATAGGAGATTTCCACACCCAGCAAGGAAGACTTTCCCGAAATGGAAGAAAGAAACGAGCAAACAGAGACACCGGTAGCCCGCCCGGATCAGAGTCTGCCCCTGAGAGAAAGTACCCTGACCAGGTTCACCCGTGGGTGGGTGGCGAGCTAGCGGCATTCAGAAGAGCGAGGCCCGCAGTCTGTGCGGAAGACACCTGCACTCGGGTGTGTGTGGCGGCACAATTCACAAGCAGCTCCAGATGTTAAACCAAGGAGAAGCCAGGGAGTTCCCAACGCCCCAGGTGTCCTCAGCCCACGACCGGCTGCTGTGGGAATGCGAAGCCCGGCTCCTTGTCTCAGAGCGGGACAACCAGGAGGTGTGATGTACACCCCGGGGTTCCCAGGAGGATCAGGCTGAAGCTGGGACTTGGCCTCAAAGTGTCCCCTCGCATGGCCACCCCCTTCCCCTTCCTGCTCCTCTACTCCTGGTGCCCCTCCATCCAGGGGCCAGACCTTAAAGAGTCACCGCAAGAGAATCCTGGTCCCAAAGGAGCCTTCTGGGGGACCCGTGCTGAGAGAGGTTGTGGGCATGGCCCGCTGGGGCTCTGCCCGACCCAGGGCTGAGAGATGCAACCTCCCAGCTCTGGGTCCCTGCAGCAAGTGTTGGCAAGCACAGGGCCAGTCCTCCAAAGGCCCAGGTGCAGGGAGCCCAGGCCAAGCAGCCTGTGGAAGAAGCCACTTGCCGTGCCACCCCGGGAACAGGACTGCAGGCCCCGGCCCTTCCCACCTCCTCCTCCTCCTCCTCCTCCCCCCCCACCCCCCACCCCCGCCCGACATGGCTCAGGGCTCAGAGACACCTCAGACTCTTGCTACCCAAAGTGCAAAGGGCATCAGTTGCTCATCCAAACCCCCCGCCCAGCAGACCACGTTGTCCAGCCAGCCCCCGGGCCTCCCTGGGGTACCCAGCACAAAAGGGCAGACACCCACCGGACCCTCAATCTCAGTTTTCGGATGTTTTTGCCACTCTAAGGACCCGCAGGCCAGCTGGGCCTTCGGGCAGGACAGAGAGCCCGCGGAATCCGACGTGGAGAGCTGGGTGTACGTCCCCATGAGGAGGCGGTCCCCACCTCCGCGGCTCTCCCCTTGCGGGGAGCGGCAGCCGCAGGGCCTCAGGGAAGACACCAGGCTGGGCCCCCACAGCACAGCGGGGGCACGTCCCCCGCACGCAACTTAGTGACGGCTGCTCGAGACTGCTGCGGCCACCCTGCTGCCGGGTTCCTGGAGGGCTTCCTGGAAGCAGCGTCCACACCAAGCCCTTGGAAGGCCCAGGGGACGGGGGAGCCGGTCATGCAGGGGCCGAGGACGGTGACGGGCAAGGAGGAGCATGTCAGGCAGGGGCCGAGGACGGGCCGGGCCGGGTAGGAAGGAGCCGTTCAGGCAGGGGCTGAGGACGGTGACGGGCCAGATGGGGAGGAGCGAGTCAGGCAGGGGTTGAAGTGATGGCCCGGGCGGGGAGGAGGGTGTCAGGCAGGGGCAGAGGATGGTGACAGGCCGGACGGGAAGGAGCCGGTCAGGCAGGGGCCCAGGACAGTGACGGGCCTGGCTGGGGGGGGGGGGGAGTGCGTCAGGCAGGGGCACAGGAGACGGGCTGGGTAAGGGTTAGGGTTACAGTTAGGGCACAATTCACAATCGCAAAGATGTGGAAGCGACCCGAGTGCCCATCCATCCAGGAGTGCACTAATAAAATGTGGCGCGTGGACACCACGGAGTGCTATTTGGCTATGAGGAGCAGTGGTGAGAGGGCACCTCTCGTGTTCTCCCGGCCAGAGCTGGAACCCGTTCCAGTAAGCCAAGTGTCCCAAGAACGGACACAAGAGCGCCACGTGCGCGCGCTCGCCAGCAGATTGGTAGGGACCGATGGACACCTAAGTGGACACAGAGGAATCGCCTTCATCGGGTGGGTGTCGGGCGGGCGGGGGGAGGGGATGGGCGTGCACATCCATTAGGAATGGGGTGGGTGCGCACCAACCGGGGCATGGGCGCACTTGAAGCTCTGACCCGAGGGGGGAGGCTGGGACAGGGCGATGCAGCTGACCTTAACATTGGTACCCCCACCATACGCTGGGAGAAAATGAGAAATAAATGAAATCAGAAAACGGGGAGGAGGGGGGCACGGGCAATACATGTCACCTCAATACGTGGACTCCCATGATCTGCTCGGAAAGAGAGAGAAAAGAAAATGTAATCATAGAGATAAGAGACACCTTTTCAGAAAATGAATCCGAAAAGAAAAGTAAAATGAGGCCTGTGGAGCAGGTCTGCGTGTGACTCCGGATCCCCCAACATCCAGTGCCACCACCGAAGATTCCTACGTGTAGAACCCCAAAAGCAACGGGACGAGAGTTCTGGTCACATACTCGCTCAAAATGACGTCCTGGAATTCTCCTGGAACTCCCTCCCCTCTCGGCCTCTCAAGGTTTCCTCCAGCGTGTCGGTTCCCACAGACCAGACCTTTGGTCTGACACCTGACAGTCCAGATGCCACGCATGCTGCCGCGTGGCGGCGGTGTCACGGCTCGGGACAAGAGGAGGCCCCACGGTGCGGGCTGGGGCGCCAGGCACCGCGACGGGCGCTGAGGGTGGGGGTGATCCCCCGGACCGCCGCCGCGCTCCCAGAAAGGGGACAGAACAAGAGGCAAAAAAAAAAAAAAAAAAAGCCTACGGCACCCGGTATTCCCAGGCGGTCTCCCATCCAAGTACCAACCAGGCCCGACCCTGCTTAGCTTCCGAGACCAGAGGAGATCGGGGGCGTTCAGGGTGGTGTGGCCCTAGACGGCGGAGGGCGCCCCTGCCCCGCTCAAGAAGCCGAGCCTCTCTGCGCTTCCCCGCCGCCTCCTCCCGCCCCAGGCCCCGCGCCGCCGGGTCGGGTCGGGTCGGGCCTGTTGAGTTCGCCAGCCAGCCGGGTCCGGCGGGCTCCCAGGGACGGGGGTGACGGGCGGGGCGGGGCGGGGTGGGGGGCTGTCTCTCTATACACACACACACACTCACACTCACTCACACTCACACAAGATGCTCCTCCACGGCTGTACTCGCCAAGGTGGAGACCTTCCAGCCCCCATCCTCTCCTGGCCTGGCCTCCTTCACCTACCCGCTGCCCACCCCCAGCCCGTCGCCGCCGCAGCCGCCGCCGCCTCCGAGGCGGCCACTGACTGCGCACGCGCGGGGCGCTTGCCCTTTGACCCCAGCCAGGGGCCGCCCTCCCCCACAACCCCTTTCAGCTGCGCCCCCCCGCCCTGTGCGTGGGCTGCCGCCTATTCCCCCGGGTCAGGGCTGGGGCACAGCGCATGGGGGAGGGGAGCGAGTGTAGGGGCGTCTCTCGGGATGTGTCCCATGGGTGTGGTGGGGTGGGGTGGGGTGCTTTGGGGGGCTCTGAAGAAATCAATCCCCTCCATCTCCTCCCTCTGGAAAACGCCCAAGCCCTTGGAGACCTGCGGGCACCGCTACCGTGGGGGCCGGGACCCTCCTCTGTGTCCTCCTGTGGCCCAGTCCAAGGGGCCTGGGCCTGGCCGGGGCTGCATTGGACCCCGACCACCCTGGCGTGTGGACTCCCTAAAAATCGGCGATTAGATATTGGATTCCAGCTTCATTGAGGTCATTTCACTAATGAGTGCACCGGAAAGAGTTTCCTAAACCATCTGTGAGGGTGGCAACTGAAAGAGAATTTTAAAGCTGACAGAATAGGCGAGGGAAGGCATAGGAGATTTCCACACCCAGCAAGGAAGACTTTCCCGAAATGGAAGAAAGAAACGAGCAAACAGAGACACCGGTAGCCCGCCCGGATCAGAGTCTGCCCCTGAGAGAAAGTACCCTGACCAGGTTCACCCGTGGGTGGGTGGCGAGCTAGCGGCATTCAGAAGAGCGAGGCCCGCAGTCTGTGCGGAAGACACCTGCACTCGGGTGTGTGTGGCGGCACAATTCACAAGCAGCTCCAGATGTTAAACCAAGGAGAAGCCAGGGAGTTCCCAACGCCCCAGGTGTCCTCAGCCCACGACCGGCTGCTGTGGGAATGCGAAGCCCGGCTCCTTGTCTCAGAGCGGGACAACCAGGAGGTGTGATGTACACCCCGGGGTTCCCAGGAGGATCAGGCTGAAGCTGGGACTTGGCCTCAAAGTGTCCCCTCGCATGGCCACCCCCTTCCCCTTCCTGCTCCTCTACTCCTGGTGCCCCTCCATCCAGGGGCCAGACCTTAAAGAGTCACCGCAAGAGAATCCTGGTCCCAAAGGAGCCTTCTGGGGGACCCGTGCTGAGAGAGGTTGTGGGCATGGCCCGCTGGGGCTCTGCCCGACCCAGGGCTGAGAGATGCAACCTCCCAGCTCTGGGTCCCTGCAGCAAGTGTTGGCAAGCACAGGGCCAGTCCTCCAAAGGCCCAGGTGCAGGGAGCCCAGGCCAAGCAGCCTGTGGAAGAAGCCACTTGCCGTGCCACCCCGGGAACAGGACTGCAGGCCCCGGCCCTTCCCACCTCCTCCTCCTCCTCCTCCTCCCCCCCCACCCCCCACCCCCGCCCGACATGGCTCAGGGCTCAGAGACACCTCAGACTCTTGCTACCCAAAGTGCAAAGGGCATCAGTTGCTCATCCAAACCCCCCGCCCAGCAGACCACGTTGTCCAGCCAGCCCCCGGGCCTCCCTGGGGTACCCAGCACAAAAGGGCAGACACCCACCGGACCCTCAATCTCAGTTTTCGGATGTTTTTGCCACTCTAAGGACCCGCAGGCCAGCTGGGCCTTCGGGCAGGACAGAGAGCCCGCGGAATCCGACGTGGAGAGCTGGGTGTACGTCCCCATGAGGAGGCGGTCCCCACCTCCGCGGCTCTCCCCTTGCGGGGAGCGGCAGCCGCAGGGCCTCAGGGAAGACACCAGGCTGGGCCCCCACAGCACAGCGGGGGCACGTCCCCCGCACGCAACTTAGTGACGGCTGCTCGAGACTGCTGCGGCCACCCTGCTGCCGGGTTCCTGGAGGGCTTCCTGGAAGCAGCGTCCACACCAAGCCCTTGGAAGGCCCAGGGGACGGGGGAGCCGGTCATGCAGGGGCCGAGGACGGTGACGGGCAAGGAGGAGCATGTCAGGCAGGGGCCGAGGACGGGCCGGGCCGGGTAGGAAGGAGCCGTTCAGGCAGGGGCTGAGGACGGTGACGGGCCAGATGGGGAGGAGCGAGTCAGGCAGGGGTTGAAGTGATGGCCCGGGCGGGGAGGAGGGTGTCAGGCAGGGGCAGAGGATGGTGACAGGCCGGACGGGAAGGAGCCGGTCAGGCAGGGGCCCAGGACAGTGACGGGCCTGGCCGGGGGGGGGGGGGAGTGCGTCAGGCAGGGGCACAGGAGACGGGCTGGGTAAGGGTTAGGGTTACAGTTAGGGCACAATTCACAATCGCAAAGATGTGGAAGCGACCCGAGTGCCCATCCATCCAGGAGTGCACTAATAAAATGTGGCGCGTGGACACCACGGAGTGCTATTTGGCTATGAGGAGCAGTGGTGAGAGGGCACCTCTCGTGTTCTCCCGGCCAGAGCTGGAACCCGTTCCAGTAAGCCAAGTGTCCCAAGAACGGACACAAGAGCGCCACGTGCGCGCGCTCGCCAGCAGATTGGTAGGGACCGATGGACACCTAAGTGGACACAGAGGAATCGCCTTCATCGGGTGGGTGTCGGGCGGGCGGGGGGAGGGGATGGGCGTGCACATCCATTAGGAATGGGGTGGGTGCGCACCAACCGGGGCATGGGCGCACTTGAAGCTCTGACCCGAGGGGGGAGGCTGGGACAGGGCGATGCAGCTGACCTTAACATTGGTACCCCCACCATACGCTGGGAGAAAATGAGAAATAAATGAAATCAGAAAACAGGGAGGAGGGGGGCACGGGCAATACATGTCACCTCAATACGTGGACTCCCATGATCTGCTCGGAAAGAGAGAGAAAAGAAAATGTAATCATAGAGATAAGAGACACCTTTTCAGAAAATGAATCCGAAAAGAAAAGTAAAATGAGGCCTGTGGAGCAGGTCTGCGTGTGACTCCGGATCCCCCAACATCCAGTGCCACCACCGAAGATTCCTACGTGTAGAACCCCAAAAGCAACGGGACGAGAGTTCTGGTCACATACTCGCTCAAAATGACGTCCTGGAATTCTCCTGGAACTCCCTCCCCTCTCGGCCTCTCAAGGTTTCCTCCAGCGTGTCGGTTCCCACAGACCAGACCTTTGGTCTGACACCTGACAGTCCAGATGCCACGCATGCTGCCGCGTGGCGGCGGTGTCACGGCTCGGGACAAGAGGAGGCCCCACGGTGCGGGCTGGGGCGCCAGGCACCGCGACGGGCGCTGAGGGTGGGGGTGATCCCCCGGACCGCCTCCGCGCTCCCAGAAAGGGGACAGAACAAGAGGCAAAAAAAAAAAAAAAAAGCCTACGGCACCCGGTATTCCCAGGCGGTCTCCCATCCAAGTACCAACCAGGCCCGACCCTGCTTAGCTTCCGAGACCAGAGGAGATCGGGGGCGTTCAGGGTGGTGTGGCCCTAGACGGCGGAGGGCGCCCCTGCCCCGCTCAAGAAGCCGAGCCTCTCTGCGCTTCCCCGCCGCCTCCTCCCGCCCCAGGCCCCGCGCCGCCGGGTCGGGTCGGGTCGGGCCTGTTGAGTTCGCCAGCCAGCCGGGTCCGGCGGGCTCCCAGGGACGGGGGTGACGGGCGGGGCGGGCCAGGGTGGGGGGCTGTCTCTCTATACACACACACACACTCACACTCACTCACACTCACACAAGATGCTCCTCCACGGCTGTACTCGCCAAGGTGGAGACCTTCCAGCCCCCATCCTCTCCTGGCCTGGCCTCCTTCACCTACCCGCTGCCCACCCCCAGCCCGTCGCCGCCGCAGCCGCCACCGCCTCCGAGGCGGCCACTGACTGCGCACGCGCGGGGCGCTTGCCCTTTGACCCCAGCCAGGGGCCGCCCTCCCCCACAACCCCTTTCAGCTGCGCCCCCCGCCCTGTGCGTGGGCTGCCGCCTATTCCCCCGGGTCAGGGCTGGGGCACAGCGCATGGGGGAGGGGAGCGAGTGTAGGGGCGTCTCTCGGGATGTGTCCCATGGGTGTGGTGGGGTGGGGTGGGGTGCTTTGGGGGGCTCTGAAGAAATCAATCCCCTCCATCTCCTCCCTCTGGAAAACGCCCAAGCCCTTGGAGACCTGCGGGCACCGCTACCGTGGGGGCCGGGACCCTCCTCTGTGTCCTCCTGTGGCCCAGTCCAAGGGGCCTGGGCCTGGCCGGGGCTGCATTGGACCCCGACCACCCTGGCGTGTGGACTCCCTAAAAATCGGCGATTAGATATTGGATTCCAGCTTCATTGAGGTCATTTCACTAATGAGTGCACCGGAAAGAGTTTCCTAAACCATCTGTGAGGGTGGCAACTGAAAGAGAATTTTAAAGCTGACAGAATAGGCGAGGGAAGGCATAGGAGATTTCCACACCCAGCAAGGAAGACTTTCCCGAAATGGAAGAAAGAAACGAGCAAACAGAGACACCGGTAGCCCGCCCGGATCAGAGTCTGCCCCTGAGAGAAAGTACCCTGACCAGGTTCACCCGTGGGTGGGTGGCGAGCTAGCGGCATTCAGAAGAGCGAGGCCCGCAGTCTGTGCGGAAGACACCTGCACTCGGGTGTGTGTGGCGGCACAATTCACAAGCAGCTCCAGATGTTAAACCAAGGAGAAGCCAGGGAGTTCCCAACGCCCCAGGTGTCCTCAGCCCACGACCGGCTGCTGTGGGAATGCGAAGCCCGGCTCCTTGTCTCAGAGCGGGACAACCAGGAGGTGTGATGTACACCCCGGGGTTCCCAGGAGGATCAGGCTGAAGCTGGGACTTGGCCTCAAAGTGTCCCCTCGCATGGCCACCCCCTTCCCCTTCCTGCTCCTCTACTCCTGGTGCCCCTCCATCCAGGGGCCAGACCTTAAAGAGTCACCGCAAGAGAATCCTGGTCCCAAAGGAGCCTTCTGGGGGACCCGTGCTGAGAGAGGTTGTGGGCATGGCCCGCTGGGGCTCTGCCCGACCCAGGGCTGAGAGATGCAACCTCCCAGCTCTGGGTCCCTGCAGCAAGTGTTGGCAAGCACAGGGCCAGTCCTCCAAAGGCCCAGGTGCAGGGAGCCCAGGCCAAGCAGCCTGTGGAAGAAGCCACTTGCCGTGCCACCCCGGGAACAGGACTGCAGGCCCCGGCCCTTCCCACCTCCTCCTCCTCCTCCTCCTCCCCCCCCACCCCCCACCCCCGCCCGACATGGCTCAGGGCTCAGAGACACCTCAGACTCTTGCTACCCAAAGTGCAAAGGGCATCAGTTGCTCATCCAAACCCCCCGCCCAGCAGACCACGTTGTCCAGCCAGCCCCCGGGCCTCCCTGGGGTACCCAGCACAAAAGGGCAGACACCCACCGGACCCTCAATCTCAGTTTTCGGATGTTTTTGCCACTCTAAGGACCCGCAGGCCAGCTGGGCCTTCGGGCAGGACAGAGAGCCCGCGGAATCCGACGTGGAGAGCTGGGTGTACGTCCCCATGAGGAGGCGGTCCCCACCTCCGCGGCTCTCCCCTTGCGGGGAGCGGCAGCCGCAGGGCCTCAGGGAAGACACCAGGCTGGGCCCCCACAGCACAGCGGGGGCACGTCCCCCGCACGCAACTTAGTGACGGCTGCTCGAGACTGCTGCGGCCACCCTGCTGCCGGGTTCCTGGAGGGCTTCCTGGAAGCAGCGTCCACACCAAGCCCTTGGAAGGCCCAGGGGACGGGGGAGCCGGTCATGCAGGGGCCGAGGACGGTGACGGGCAAGGAGGAGCATGTCAGGCAGGGGCCGAGGACGGGCCGGGCCGGGTAGGAAGGAGCCGTTCAGGCAGGGGCTGAGGACGGTGACGGGCCAGATGGGGAGGAGCGAGTCAGGCAGGGGTTGAAGTGATGGCCCGGGCGGGGAGGAGGGTGTCAGGCAGGGGCAGAGGATGGTGACAGGCCGGACGGGAAGGAGCCGGTCAGGCAGGGGCCCAGGACAGTGACGGGCCTGGCTGGGGGGGGGGGGGAGTGCGTCAGGCAGGGGCACAGGAGACGGGCTGGGTAAGGGTTAGGGTTACAGTTAGGGCACAATTCACAATCGCAAAGATGTGGAAGCGACCCGAGTGCCCATCCATCCAGGAGTGCACTAATAAAATGTGGCGCGTGGACACCACGGAGTGCTATTTGGCTATGAGGAGCAGTGGTGAGAGGGCACCTCTCGTGTTCTCCCGGCCAGAGCTGGAACCCGTTCCAGTAAGCCAAGTGTCCCAAGAACGGACACAAGAGCGCCACGTGCGCGCGCTCGCCAGCAGATTGGTAGGGACCGATGGACACCTAAGTGGACACAGAGGAATCGCCTTCATCGGGTGGGTGTCGGGCGGGCGGGGGGAGGGGATGGGCGTGCACATCCATTAGGAATGGGGTGGGTGCGCACCAACCGGGGCATGGGCGCACTTGAAGCTCTGACCCGAGGGGGGAGGCTGGGACAGGGCGATGCAGCTGACCTTAACATTGGTACCCCCACCATACGCTGGGAGAAAATGAGAAATAAATGAAATCAGAAAACGGGGAGGAGGGGGGCACGGGCAATACATGTCACCTCAATACGTGGACTCCCATGATCTGCTCGGAAAGAGAGAGAAAAGAAAATGTAATCATAGAGATAAGAGACACCTTTTCAGAAAATGAATCCGAAAAGAAAAGTAAAATGAGGCCTGTGGAGCAGGTCTGCGTGTGACTCCGGATCCCCCAACATCCAGTGCCACCACCGAAGATTCCTACGTGTAGAACCCCAAAAGCAACGGGACGAGAGTTCTGGTCACATACTCGCTCAAAATGACGTCCTGGAATTCTCCTGGAACTCCCTCCCCTCTCGGCCTCTCAAGGTTTCCTCCAGCGTGTCGGTTCCCACAGACCAGACCTTTGGTCTGACACCTGACAGTCCAGATGCCACGCATGCTGCCGCGTGGCGGCGGTGTCACGGCTCGGGACAAGAGGAGGCCCCACGGTGCGGGCTGGGGCGCCAGGCACCGCGACGGGCGCTGAGGGTGGGGGTGATCCCCCGGACCGCCGCCGCGCTCCCAGAAAGGGGACAGAACAAGAGGCAAAAAAAAAAAAAAAAAAAGCCTACGGCACCCGGTATTCCCAGGCGGTCTCCCATCCAAGTACCAACCAGGCCCGACCCTGCTTAGCTTCCGAGACCAGAGGAGATCGGGGGCGTTCAGGGTGGTGTGGCCCTAGACGGCGGAGGGCGCCCCTGCCCCGCTCAAGAAGCCGAGCCTCTCTGCGCTTCCCCGCCGCCTCCTCCCGCCCCAGGCCCCGCGCCGCCGGGTCGGGTCGGGTCGGGCCTGTTGAGTTCGCCAGCCAGCCGGGTCCGGCGGGCTCCCAGGGACGGGGGTGACGGGCGGGGCGGGGCGGGGTGGGGGGCTGTCTCTCTATACACACACACACACTCACACTCACTCACACTCACACAAGATGCTCCTCCACGGCTGTACTCGCCAAGGTGGAGACCTTCCAGCCCCCATCCTCTCCTGGCCTGGCCTCCTTCACCTACCCGCTGCCCACCCCCAGCCCGTCGCCGCCGCAGCCGCCGCCGCCTCCGAGGCGGCCACTGACTGCGCACGCGCGGGGCGCTTGCCCTTTGACCCCAGCCAGGGGCCGCCCTCCCCCACAACCCCTTTCAGCTGCGCCCCCCCGCCCTGTGCGTGGGCTGCCGCCTATTCCCCCGGGTCAGGGCTGGGGCACAGCGCATGGGGGAGGGGAGCGAGTGTAGGGGCGTCTCTCGGGATGTGTCCCATGGGTGTGGTGGGGTGGGGTGGGGTGCTTTGGGGGGCTCTGAAGAAATCAATCCCCTCCATCTCCTCCCTCTGGAAAACGCCCAAGCCCTTGGAGACCTGCGGGCACCGCTACCGTGGGGGCCGGGACCCTCCTCTGTGTCCTCCTGTGGCCCAGTCCAAGGGGCCTGGGCCTGGCCGGGGCTGCATTGGACCCCGACCACCCTGGCGTGTGGACTCCCTAAAAATCGGCGATTAGATATTGGATTCCAGCTTCATTGAGGTCATTTCACTAATGAGTGCACCGGAAAGAGTTTCCTAAACCATCTGTGAGGGTGGCAACTGAAAGAGAATTTTAAAGCTGACAGAATAGGCGAGGGAAGGCATAGGAGATTTCCACACCCAGCAAGGAAGACTTTCCCGAAATGGAAGAAAGAAACGAGCAAACAGAGACACCGGTAGCCCGCCCGGATCAGAGTCTGCCCCTGAGAGAAAGTACCCTGACCAGGTTCACCCGTGGGTGGGTGGCGAGCTAGCGGCATTCAGAAGAGCGAGGCCCGCAGTCTGTGCGGAAGACACCTGCACTCGGGTGTGTGTGGCGGCACAATTCACAAGCAGCTCCAGATGTTAAACCAAGGAGAAGCCAGGGAGTTCCCAACGCCCCAGGTGTCCTCAGCCCACGACCGGCTGCTGTGGGAATGCGAAGCCCGGCTCCTTGTCTCAGAGCGGGACAACCAGGAGGTGTGATGTACACCCCGGGGTTCCCAGGAGGATCAGGCTGAAGCTGGGACTTGGCCTCAAAGTGTCCCCTCGCATGGCCACCCCCTTCCCCTTCCTGCTCCTCTACTCCTGGTGCCCCTCCATCCAGGGGCCAGACCTTAAAGAGTCACCGCAAGAGAATCCTGGTCCCAAAGGAGCCTTCTGGGGGACCCGTGCTGAGAGAGGTTGTGGGCATGGCCCGCTGGGGCTCTGCCCGACCCAGGGCTGAGAGATGCAACCTCCCAGCTCTGGGTCCCTGCAGCAAGTGTTGGCAAGCACAGGGCCAGTCCTCCAAAGGCCCAGGTGCAGGGAGCCCAGGCCAAGCAGCCTGTGGAAGAAGCCACTTGCCGTGCCACCCCGGGAACAGGACTGCAGGCCCCGGCCCTTCCCACCTCCTCCTCCTCCTCCTCCTCCCCCCCCACCCCCCACCCCCGCCCGACATGGCTCAGGGCTCAGAGACACCTCAGACTCTTGCTACCCAAAGTGCAAAGGGCATCAGTTGCTCATCCAAACCCCCCGCCCAGCAGACCACGTTGTCCAGCCAGCCCCCGGGCCTCCCTGGGGTACCCAGCACAAAAGGGCAGACACCCACCGGACCCTCAATCTCAGTTTTCGGATGTTTTTGCCACTCTAAGGACCCGCAGGCCAGCTGGGCCTTCGGGCAGGACAGAGAGCCCGCGGAATCCGACGTGGAGAGCTGGGTGTACGTCCCCATGAGGAGGCGGTCCCCACCTCCGCGGCTCTCCCCTTGCGGGGAGCGGCAGCCGCAGGGCCTCAGGGAAGACACCAGGCTGGGCCCCCACAGCACAGCGGGGGCACGTCCCCCGCACGCAACTTAGTGACGGCTGCTCGAGACTGCTGCGGCCACCCTGCTGCCGGGTTCCTGGAGGGCTTCCTGGAAGCAGCGTCCACACCAAGCCCTTGGAAGGCCCAGGGGACGGGGGAGCCGGTCATGCAGGGGCCGAGGACGGTGACGGGCAAGGAGGAGCATGTCAGGCAGGGGCCGAGGACGGGCCGGGCCGGGTAGGAAGGAGCCGTTCAGGCAGGGGCTGAGGACGGTGACGGGCCAGATGGGGAGGAGCGAGTCAGGCAGGGGTTGAAGTGATGGCCCGGGCGGGGAGGAGGGTGTCAGGCAGGGGCAGAGGATGGTGACAGGCCGGACGGGAAGGAGCCGGTCAGGCAGGGGCCCAGGACAGTGACGGGCCTGGCCGGGGGGGGGGGGGAGTGCGTCAGGCAGGGGCACAGGAGACGGGCTGGGTAAGGGTTAGGGTTACAGTTAGGGCACAATTCACAATCGCAAAGATGTGGAAGCGACCCGAGTGCCCATCCATCCAGGAGTGCACTAATAAAATGTGGCGCGTGGACACCACGGAGTGCTATTTGGCTATGAGGAGCAGTGGTGAGAGGGCACCTCTCGTGTTCTCCCGGCCAGAGCTGGAACCCGTTCCAGTAAGCCAAGTGTCCCAAGAACGGACACAAGAGCGCCACGTGCGCGCGCTCGCCAGCAGATTGGTAGGGACCGATGGACACCTAAGTGGACACAGAGGAATCGCCTTCATCGGGTGGGTGTCGGGCGGGCGGGGGGAGGGGATGGGCGTGCACATCCATTAGGAATGGGGTGGGTGCGCACCAACCGGGGCATGGGCGCACTTGAAGCTCTGACCCGAGGGGGGAGGCTGGGACAGGGCGATGCAGCTGACCTTAACATTGGTACCCCCACCATACGCTGGGAGAAAATGAGAAATAAATGAAATCAGAAAACAGGGAGGAGGGGGGCACGGGCAATACATGTCACCTCAATACGTGGACTCCCATGATCTGCTCGGAAAGAGAGAGAAAAGAAAATGTAATCATAGAGATAAGAGACACCTTTTCAGAAAATGAATCCGAAAAGAAAAGTAAAATGAGGCCTGTGGAGCAGGTCTGCGTGTGACTCCGGATCCCCCAACATCCAGTGCCACCACCGAAGATTCCTACGTGTAGAACCCCAAAAGCAACGGGACGAGAGTTCTGGTCACATACTCGCTCAAAATGACGTCCTGGAATTCTCCTGGAACTCCCTCCCCTCTCGGCCTCTCAAGGTTTCCTCCAGCGTGTCGGTTCCCACAGACCAGACCTTTGGTCTGACACCTGACAGTCCAGATGCCACGCATGCTGCCGCGTGGCGGCGGTGTCACGGCTCGGGACAAGAGGAGGCCCCACGGTGCGGGCTGGGGCGCCAGGCACCGCGACGGGCGCTGAGGGTGGGGGTGATCCCCCGGACCGCCTCCGCGCTCCCAGAAAGGGGACAGAACAAGAGGCAAAAAAAAAAAAAAAAAGCCTACGGCACCCGGTATTCCCAGGCGGTCTCCCATCCAAGTACCAACCAGGCCCGACCCTGCTTAGCTTCCGAGACCAGAGGAGATCGGGGGCGTTCAGGGTGGTGTGGCCCTAGACGGCGGAGGGCGCCCCTGCCCCGCTCAAGAAGCCGAGCCTCTCTGCGCTTCCCCGCCGCCTCCTCCCGCCCCAGGCCCCGCGCCGCCGGGTCGGGTCGGGTCGGGCCTGTTGAGTTCGCCAGCCAGCCGGGTCCGGCGGGCTCCCAGGGACGGGGGTGACGGGCGGGGCGGGCCAGGGTGGGGGGCTGTCTCTCTATACACACACACACACTCACACTCACTCACACTCACACAAGATGCTCCTCCACGGCTGTACTCGCCAAGGTGGAGACCTTCCAGCCCCCATCCTCTCCTGGCCTGGCCTCCTTCACCTACCCGCTGCCCACCCCCAGCCCGTCGCCGCCGCAGCCGCCACCGCCTCCGAGGCGGCCACTGACTGCGCACGCGCGGGGCGCTTGCCCTTTGACCCCAGCCAGGGGCCGCCCTCCCCCACAACCCCTTTCAGCTGCGCCCCCCGCCCTGTGCGTGGGCTGCCGCCTATTCCCCCGGGTCAGGGCTGGGGCACAGCGCATGGGGGAGGGGAGCGAGTGTAGGGGCGTCTCTCGGGATGTGTCCCATGGGTGTGGTGGGGTGGGGTGGGGTGCTTTGGGGGGCTCTGAAGAAATCAATCCCCTCCATCTCCTCCCTCTGGAAAACGCCCAAGCCCTTGGAGACCTGCGGGCACCGCTACCGTGGGGGCCGGGACCCTCCTCTGTGTCCTCCTGTGGCCCAGTCCAAGGGGCCTGGGCCTGGCCGGGGCTGCATTGGACCCCGACCACCCTGGCGTGTGGACTCCCTAAAAATCGGCGATTAGATATTGGATTCCAGCTTCATTGAGGTCATTTCACTAATGAGTGCACCGGAAAGAGTTTCCTAAACCATCTGTGAGGGTGGCAACTGAAAGAGAATTTTAAAGCTGACAGAATAGGCGAGGGAAGGCATAGGAGATTTCCACACCCAGCAAGGAAGACTTTCCCGAAATGGAAGAAAGAAACGAGCAAACAGAGACACCGGTAGCCCGCCCGGATCAGAGTCTGCCCCTGAGAGAAAGTACCCTGACCAGGTTCACCCGTGGGTGGGTGGCGAGCTAGCGGCATTCAGAAGAGCGAGGCCCGCAGTCTGTGCGGAAGACACCTGCACTCGGGTGTGTGTGGCGGCACAATTCACAAGCAGCTCCAGATGTTAAACCAAGGAGAAGCCAGGGAGTTCCCAACGCCCCAGGTGTCCTCAGCCCACGACCGGCTGCTGTGGGAATGCGAAGCCCGGCTCCTTGTCTCAGAGCGGGACAACCAGGAGGTGTGATGTACACCCCGGGGTTCCCAGGAGGATCAGGCTGAAGCTGGGACTTGGCCTCAAAGTGTCCCCTCGCATGGCCACCCCCTTCCCCTTCCTGCTCCTCTACTCCTGGTGCCCCTCCATCCAGGGGCCAGACCTTAAAGAGTCACCGCAAGAGAATCCTGGTCCCAAAGGAGCCTTCTGGGGGACCCGTGCTGAGAGAGGTTGTGGGCATGGCCCGCTGGGGCTCTGCCCGACCCAGGGCTGAGAGATGCAACCTCCCAGCTCTGGGTCCCTGCAGCAAGTGTTGGCAAGCACAGGGCCAGTCCTCCAAAGGCCCAGGTGCAGGGAGCCCAGGCCAAGCAGCCTGTGGAAGAAGCCACTTGCCGTGCCACCCCGGGAACAGGACTGCAGGCCCCGGCCCTTCCCACCTCCTCCTCCTCCTCCTCCTCCCCCCCCACCCCCCACCCCCGCCCGACATGGCTCAGGGCTCAGAGACACCTCAGACTCTTGCTACCCAAAGTGCAAAGGGCATCAGTTGCTCATCCAAACCCCCCGCCCAGCAGACCACGTTGTCCAGCCAGCCCCCGGGCCTCCCTGGGGTACCCAGCACAAAAGGGCAGACACCCACCGGACCCTCAATCTCAGTTTTCGGATGTTTTTGCCACTCTAAGGACCCGCAGGCCAGCTGGGCCTTCGGGCAGGACAGAGAGCCCGCGGAATCCGACGTGGAGAGCTGGGTGTACGTCCCCATGAGGAGGCGGTCCCCACCTCCGCGGCTCTCCCCTTGCGGGGAGCGGCAGCCGCAGGGCCTCAGGGAAGACACCAGGCTGGGCCCCCACAGCACAGCGGGGGCACGTCCCCCGCACGCAACTTAGTGACGGCTGCTCGAGACTGCTGCGGCCACCCTGCTGCCGGGTTCCTGGAGGGCTTCCTGGAAGCAGCGTCCACACCAAGCCCTTGGAAGGCCCAGGGGACGGGGGAGCCGGTCATGCAGGGGCCGAGGACGGTGACGGGCAAGGAGGAGCATGTCAGGCAGGGGCCGAGGACGGGCCGGGCCGGGTAGGAAGGAGCCGTTCAGGCAGGGGCTGAGGACGGTGACGGGCCAGATGGGGAGGAGCGAGTCAGGCAGGGGTTGAAGTGATGGCCCGGGCGGGGAGGAGGGTGTCAGGCAGGGGCAGAGGATGGTGACAGGCCGGACGGGAAGGAGCCGGTCAGGCAGGGGCCCAGGACAGTGACGGGCCTGGCCGGGGGGGGGGGGGGAGTGCGTCAGGCAGGGGCACAGGAGACGGGCTGGGTAAGGGTTAGGGTTACAGTTAGGGCACAATTCACAATCGCAAAGATGTGGAAGCGACCCGAGTGCCCATCCATCCAGGAGTGCACTAATAAAATGTGGCGCGTGGACACCACGGAGTGCTATTTGGCTATGAGGAGCAGTGGTGAGAGGGCACCTCTCGTGTTCTCCCGGCCAGAGCTGGAACCCGTTCCAGTAAGCCAAGTGTCCCAAGAACGGACACAAGAGCGCCACGTGCGCGCGCTCGCCAGCAGATTGGTAGGGACCGATGGACACCTAAGTGGACACAGAGGAATCGCCTTCATCGGGTGGGTGTCGGGCGGGCGGGGGGAGGGGATGGGCGTGCACATCCATTAGGAATGGGGTGGGTGCGCACCAACCGGGGCATGGGCGCACTTGAAGCTCTGACCCGAGGGGGGAGGCTGGGACAGGGCGATGCAGCTGACCTTAACATTGGTACCCCCACCATACGCTGGGAGAAAATGAGAAATAAATGAAATCAGAAAACGGGGAGGAGGGGGGCACGGGCAATACATGTCACCTCAATACGTGGACTCCCATGATCTGCTCGGAAAGAGAGAGAAAAGAAAATGTAATCATAGAGATAAGAGACACCTTTTCAGAAAATGAATCCGAAAAGAAAAGTAAAATGAGGCCTGTGGAGCAGGTCTGCGTGTGACTCCGGATCCCCCAACATCCAGTGCCACCACCGAAGATTCCTACGTGTAGAACCCCAAAAGCAACGGGACGAGAGTTCTGGTCACATACTCGCTCAAAATGACGTCCTGGAATTCTCCTGGAACTCCCTCCCCTCTCGGCCTCTCAAGGTTTCCTCCAGCGTGTCGGTTCCCACAGACCAGACCTTTGGTCTGACACCTGACAGTCCAGATGCCACGCATGCTGCCGCGTGGCGGCGGTGTCACGGCTCGGGACAAGAGGAGGCCCCACGGTGCGGGCTGGGGCGCCAGGCACCGCGACGGGCGCTGAGGGTGGGGGTGATCCCCCGGACCGCCTCCGCGCTCCCAGAAAGGGGACAGAACAAGAGGCAAAAAAAAAAAAAAAAAGCCTACGGCACCCGGTATTCCCAGGCGGTCTCCCATCCAAGTACCAACCAGGCCCGACCCTGCTTAGCTTCCGAGACCAGAGGAGATCGGGGGCGTTCAGGGTGGTGTGGCCCTAGACGGCGGAGGGCGCCCCTGCCCCGCTCAAGAAGCCGAGCCTCTCTGCGCTTCCCCGCCGCCTCCTCCCGCCCCAGGCCCCGCGCCGCCGGGTCGGGTCGGGTCGGGCCTGTTGAGTTCGCCAGCCAGCCGGGTCCGGCGGGCTCCCAGGGACGGGGGTGACGGGCGGGGCGGGCCAGGGTGGGGGGCTGTCTCTCTATACACACACACACACTCACACTCACTCACACTCACACAAGATGCTCCTCCACGGCTGTACTCGCCAAGGTGGAGACCTTCCAGCCCCCATCCTCTCCTGGCCTGGCCTCCTTCACCTACCCGCTGCCCACCCCCAGCCCGTCGCCGCCGCAGCCGCCACCGCCTCCGAGGCGGCCACTGACTGCGCACGCGCGGGGCGCTTGCCCTTTGACCCCAGCCAGGGGCCGCCCTCCCCCACAACCCCTTTCAGCTGCGCCCCCCGCCCTGTGCGTGGGCTGCCGCCTATTCCCCCGGGTCAGGGCTGGGGCACAGCGCATGGGGGAGGGGAGCGAGTGTAGGGGCGTCTCTCGGGATGTGTCCCATGGGTGTGGTGGGGTGGGGTGGGGTGCTTTGGGGGGCTCTGAAGAAATCAATCCCCTCCATCTCCTCCCTCTGGAAAACGCCCAAGCCCTTGGAGACCTGCGGGCACCGCTACCGTGGGGGCCGGGACCCTCCTCTGTGTCCTCCTGTGGCCCAGTCCAAGGGGCCTGGGCCTGGCCGGGGCTGCATTGGACCCCGACCACCCTGGCGTGTGGACTCCCTAAAAATCGGCGATTAGATATTGGATTCCAGCTTCATTGAGGTCATTTCACTAATGAGTGCACCGGAAAGAGTTTCCTAAACCATCTGTGAGGGTGGCAACTGAAAGAGAATTTTAAAGCTGACAGAATAGGCGAGGGAAGGCATAGGAGATTTCCACACCCAGCAAGGAAGACTTTCCCGAAATGGAAGAAAGAAACGAGCAAACAGAGACACCGGTAGCCCGCCCGGATCAGAGTCTGCCCCTGAGAGAAAGTACCCTGACCAGGTTCACCCGTGGGTGGGTGGCGAGCTAGCGGCATTCAGAAGAGCGAGGCCCGCAGTCTGTGCGGAAGACACCTGCACTCGGGTGTGTGTGGCGGCACAATTCACAAGCAGCTCCAGATGTTAAACCAAGGAGAAGCCAGGGAGTTCCCAACGCCCCAGGTGTCCTCAGCCCACGACCGGCTGCTGTGGGAATGCGAAGCCCGGCTCCTTGTCTCAGAGCGGGACAACCAGGAGGTGTGATGTACACCCCGGGGTTCCCAGGAGGATCAGGCTGAAGCTGGGACTTGGCCTCAAAGTGTCCCCTCGCATGGCCACCCCCTTCCCCTTCCTGCTCCTCTACTCCTGGTGCCCCTCCATCCAGGGGCCAGACCTTAAAGAGTCACCGCAAGAGAATCCTGGTCCCAAAGGAGCCTTCTGGGGGACCCGTGCTGAGAGAGGTTGTGGGCATGGCCCGCTGGGGCTCTGCCCGACCCAGGGCTGAGAGATGCAACCTCCCAGCTCTGGGTCCCTGCAGCAAGTGTTGGCAAGCACAGGGCCAGTCCTCCAAAGGCCCAGGTGCAGGGAGCCCAGGCCAAGCAGCCTGTGGAAGAAGCCACTTGCCGTGCCACCCCGGGAACAGGACTGCAGGCCCCGGCCCTTCCCACCTCCTCCTCCTCCTCCTCCTCCCCCCCCACCCCCCACCCCCGCCCGACATGGCTCAGGGCTCAGAGACACCTCAGACTCTTGCTACCCAAAGTGCAAAGGGCATCAGTTGCTCATCCAAACCCCCCGCCCAGCAGACCACGTTGTCCAGCCAGCCCCCGGGCCTCCCTGGGGTACCCAGCACAAAAGGGCAGACACCCACCGGACCCTCAATCTCAGTTTTCGGATGTTTTTGCCACTCTAAGGACCCGCAGGCCAGCTGGGCCTTCGGGCAGGACAGAGAGCCCGCGGAATCCGACGTGGAGAGCTGGGTGTACGTCCCCATGAGGAGGCGGTCCCCACCTCCGCGGCTCTCCCCTTGCGGGGAGCGGCAGCCGCAGGGCCTCAGGGAAGACACCAGGCTGGGCCCCCACAGCACAGCGGGGGCACGTCCCCCGCACGCAACTTAGTGACGGCTGCTCGAGACTGCTGCGGCCACCCTGCTGCCGGGTTCCTGGAGGGCTTCCTGGAAGCAGCGTCCACACCAAGCCCTTGGAAGGCCCAGGGGACGGGGGAGCCGGTCATGCAGGGGCCGAGGACGGTGACGGGCAAGGAGGAGCATGTCAGGCAGGGGCCGAGGACGGGCCGGGCCGGGTAGGAAGGAGCCGTTCAGGCAGGGGCTGAGGACGGTGACGGGCCAGATGGGGAGGAGCGAGTCAGGCAGGGGTTGAAGTGATGGCCCGGGCGGGGAGGAGGGTGTCAGGCAGGGGCAGAGGATGGTGACAGGCCGGACGGGAAGGAGCCGGTCAGGCAGGGGCCCAGGACAGTGACGGGCCTGGCCGGGGGGGGGGGGGGGAGTGCGTCAGGCAGGGGCACAGGAGACGGGCTGGGTAAGGGTTAGGGTTACAGTTAGGGCACAATTCACAATCGCAAAGATGTGGAAGCGACCCGAGTGCCCATCCATCCAGGAGTGCACTAATAAAATGTGGCGCGTGGACACCACGGAGTGCTATTTGGCTATGAGGAGCAGTGGTGAGAGGGCACCTCTCGTGTTCTCCCGGCCAGAGCTGGAACCCGTTCCAGTAAGCCAAGTGTCCCAAGAACGGACACAAGAGCGCCACGTGCGCGCGCTCGCCAGCAGATTGGTAGGGACCGATGGACACCTAAGTGGACACAGAGGAATCGCCTTCATCGGGTGGGTGTCGGGCGGGCGGGGGGAGGGGATGGGCGTGCACATCCATTAGGAATGGGGTGGGTGCGCACCAACCGGGGCATGGGCGCACTTGAAGCTCTGACCCGAGGGGGGAGGCTGGGACAGGGCGATGCAGCTGACCTTAACATTGGTACCCCCACCATACGCTGGGAGAAAATGAGAAATAAATGAAATCAGAAAACAGGGAGGAGGGGGGCACGGGCAATACATGTCACCTCAATACGTGGACTCCCATGATCTGCTCGGAAAGAGAGAGAAAAGAAAATGTAATCATAGAGATAAGAGACACCTTTTCAGAAAATGAATCCGAAAAGAAAAGTAAAATGAGGCCTGTGGAGCAGGTCTGCGTGTGACTCCGGATCCCCCAACATCCAGTGCCACCACCGAAGATTCCTACGTGTAGAACCCCAAAAGCAACGGGACGAGAGTTCTGGTCACATACTCGCTCAAAATGACGTCCTGGAATTCTCCTGGAACTCCCTCCCCTCTCGGCCTCTCAAGGTTTCCTCCAGCGTGTCGGTTCCCACAGACCAGACCTTTGGTCTGACACCTGACAGTCCAGATGCCACGCATGCTGCCGCGTGGCGGCGGTGTCACGGCTCGGGACAAGAGGAGGCCCCACGGTGCGGGCTGGGGCGCCAGGCACCGCGACGGGCGCTGAGGGTGGGGGTGATCCCCCGGACCGCCTCCGCGCTCCCAGAAAGGGGACAGAACAAGAGGCAAAAAAAAAAAAAAAAAGCCTACGGCACCCGGTATTCCCAGGCGGTCTCCCATCCAAGTACCAACCAGGCCCGACCCTGCTTAGCTTCCGAGACCAGAGGAGATCGGGGGCGTTCAGGGTGGTGTGGCCCTAGACGGCGGAGGGCGCCCCTGCCCCGCTCAAGAAGCCGAGCCTCTCTGCGCTTCCCCGCCGCCTCCTCCCGCCCCAGGCCCCGCGCCGCCGGGTCGGGTCGGGTCGGGCCTGTTGAGTTCGCCAGCCAGCCGGGTCCGGCGGGCTCCCAGGGACGGGGGTGACGGGCGGGGCGGGCCAGGGTGGGGGGCTGTCTCTCTATACACACACACACACTCACACTCACTCACACTCACACAAGATGCTCCTCCACGGCTGTACTCGCCAAGGTGGAGACCTTCCAGCCCCCATCCTCTCCTGGCCTGGCCTCCTTCACCTACCCGCTGCCCACCCCCAGCCCGTCGCCGCCGCAGCCGCCACCGCCTCCGAGGCGGCCACTGACTGCGCACGCGCGGGGCGCTTGCCCTTTGACCCCAGCCAGGGGCCGCCCTCCCCCACAACCCCTTTCAGCTGCGCCCCCCGCCCTGTGCGTGGGCTGCCGCCTATTCCCCCGGGTCAGGGCTGGGGCACAGCGCATGGGGGAGGGGAGCGAGTGTAGGGGCGTCTCTCGGGATGTGTCCCATGGGTGTGGTGGGGTGGGGTGGGGTGCTTTGGGGGGCTCTGAAGAAATCAATCCCCTCCATCTCCTCCCTCTGGAAAACGCCCAAGCCCTTGGAGACCTGCGGGCACCGCTACCGTGGGGGCCGGGACCCTCCTCTGTGTCCTCCTGTGGCCCAGTCCAAGGGGCCTGGGCCTGGCCGGGGCTGCATTGGACCCCGACCACCCTGGCGTGTGGACTCCCTAAAAATCGGCGATTAGATATTGGATTCCAGCTTCATTGAGGTCATTTCACTAATGAGTGCACCGGAAAGAGTTTCCTAAACCATCTGTGAGGGTGGCAACTGAAAGAGAATTTTAAAGCTGACAGAATAGGCGAGGGAAGGCATAGGAGATTTCCACACCCAGCAAGGAAGACTTTCCCGAAATGGAAGAAAGAAACGAGCAAACAGAGACACCGGTAGCCCGCCCGGATCAGAGTCTGCCCCTGAGAGAAAGTACCCTGACCAGGTTCACCCGTGGGTGGGTGGCGAGCTAGCGGCATTCAGAAGAGCGAGGCCCGCAGTCTGTGCGGAAGACACCTGCACTCGGGTGTGTGTGGCGGCACAATTCACAAGCAGCTCCAGATGTTAAACCAAGGAGAAGCCAGGGAGTTCCCAACGCCCCAGGTGTCCTCAGCCCACGACCGGCTGCTGTGGGAATGCGAAGCCCGGCTCCTTGTCTCAGAGCGGGACAACCAGGAGGTGTGATGTACACCCCGGGGTTCCCAGGAGGATCAGGCTGAAGCTGGGACTTGGCCTCAAAGTGTCCCCTCGCATGGCCACCCCCTTCCCCTTCCTGCTCCTCTACTCCTGGTGCCCCTCCATCCAGGGGCCAGACCTTAAAGAGTCACCGCAAGAGAATCCTGGTCCCAAAGGAGCCTTCTGGGGGACCCGTGCTGAGAGAGGTTGTGGGCATGGCCCGCTGGGGCTCTGCCCGACCCAGGGCTGAGAGATGCAACCTCCCAGCTCTGGGTCCCTGCAGCAAGTGTTGGCAAGCACAGGGCCAGTCCTCCAAAGGCCCAGGTGCAGGGAGCCCAGGCCAAGCAGCCTGTGGAAGAAGCCACTTGCCGTGCCACCCCGGGAACAGGACTGCAGGCCCCGGCCCTTCCCACCTCCTCCTCCTCCTCCTCCTCCCCCCCCACCCCCCACCCCCGCCCGACATGGCTCAGGGCTCAGAGACACCTCAGACTCTTGCTACCCAAAGTGCAAAGGGCATCAGTTGCTCATCCAAACCCCCCGCCCAGCAGACCACGTTGTCCAGCCAGCCCCCGGGCCTCCCTGGGGTACCCAGCACAAAAGGGCAGACACCCACCGGACCCTCAATCTCAGTTTTCGGATGTTTTTGCCACTCTAAGGACCCGCAGGCCAGCTGGGCCTTCGGGCAGGACAGAGAGCCCGCGGAATCCGACGTGGAGAGCTGGGTGTACGTCCCCATGAGGAGGCGGTCCCCACCTCCGCGGCTCTCCCCTTGCGGGGAGCGGCAGCCGCAGGGCCTCAGGGAAGACACCAGGCTGGGCCCCCACAGCACAGCGGGGGCACGTCCCCCGCACGCAACTTAGTGACGGCTGCTCGAGACTGCTGCGGCCACCCTGCTGCCGGGTTCCTGGAGGGCTTCCTGGAAGCAGCGTCCACACCAAGCCCTTGGAAGGCCCAGGGGACGGGGGAGCCGGTCATGCAGGGGCCGAGGACGGTGACGGGCAAGGAGGAGCATGTCAGGCAGGGGCCGAGGACGGGCCGGGCCGGGTAGGAAGGAGCCGTTCAGGCAGGGGCTGAGGACGGTGACGGGCCAGATGGGGAGGAGCGAGTCAGGCAGGGGTTGAAGTGATGGCCCGGGCGGGGAGGAGGGTGTCAGGCAGGGGCAGAGGATGGTGACAGGCCGGACGGGAAGGAGCCGGTCAGGCAGGGGCCCAGGACAGTGACGGGCCTGGCTGGGGGGGGGGGGGAGTGCGTCAGGCAGGGGCACAGGAGACGGGCTGGGTAAGGGTTAGGGTTACAGTTAGGGCACAATTCACAATCGCAAAGATGTGGAAGCGACCCGAGTGCCCATCCATCCAGGAGTGCACTAATAAAATGTGGCGCGTGGACACCACGGAGTGCTATTTGGCTATGAGGAGCAGTGGTGAGAGGGCACCTCTCGTGTTCTCCCGGCCAGAGCTGGAACCCGTTCCAGTAAGCCAAGTGTCCCAAGAACGGACACAAGAGCGCCACGTGCGCGCGCTCGCCAGCAGATTGGTAGGGACCGATGGACACCTAAGTGGACACAGAGGAATCGCCTTCATCGGGTGGGTGTCGGGCGGGCGGGGGGAGGGGATGGGCGTGCACATCCATTAGGAATGGGGTGGGTGCGCACCAACCGGGGCATGGGCGCACTTGAAGCTCTGACCCGAGGGGGGAGGCTGGGACAGGGCGATGCAGCTGACCTTAACATTGGTACCCCCACCATACGCTGGGAGAAAATGAGAAATAAATGAAATCAGAAAACGGGGAGGAGGGGGGCACGGGCAATACATGTCACCTCAATACGTGGACTCCCATGATCTGCTCGGAAAGAGAGAGAAAAGAAAATGTAATCATAGAGATAAGAGACACCTTTTCAGAAAATGAATCCGAAAAGAAAAGTAAAATGAGGCCTGTGGAGCAGGTCTGCGTGTGACTCCGGATCCCCCAACATCCAGTGCCACCACCGAAGATTCCTACGTGTAGAACCCCAAAAGCAACGGGACGAGAGTTCTGGTCACATACTCGCTCAAAATGACGTCCTGGAATTCTCCTGGAACTCCCTCCCCTCTCGGCCTCTCAAGGTTTCCTCCAGCGTGTCGGTTCCCACAGACCAGACCTTTGGTCTGACACCTGACAGTCCAGATGCCACGCATGCTGCCGCGTGGCGGCGGTGTCACGGCTCGGGACAAGAGGAGGCCCCACGGTGCGGGCTGGGGCGCCAGGCACCGCGACGGGCGCTGAGGGTGGGGGTGATCCCCCGGACCGCCGCCGCGCTCCCAGAAAGGGGACAGAACAAGAGGCAAAAAAAAAAAAAAAAAAAGCCTACGGCACCCGGTATTCCCAGGCGGTCTCCCATCCAAGTACCAACCAGGCCCGACCCTGCTTAGCTTCCGAGACCAGAGGAGATCGGGGGCGTTCAGGGTGGTGTGGCCCTAGACGGCGGAGGGCGCCCCTGCCCCGCTCAAGAAGCCGAGCCTCTCTGCGCTTCCCCGCCGCCTCCTCCCGCCCCAGGCCCCGCGCCGCCGGGTCGGGTCGGGTCGGGCCTGTTGAGTTCGCCAGCCAGCCGGGTCCGGCGGGCTCCCAGGGACGGGGGTGACGGGCGGGGCGGGGCGGGGTGGGGGGCTGTCTCTCTATACACACACACACACTCACACTCACTCACACTCACACAAGATGCTCCTCCACGGCTGTACTCGCCAAGGTGGAGACCTTCCAGCCCCCATCCTCTCCTGGCCTGGCCTCCTTCACCTACCCGCTGCCCACCCCCAGCCCGTCGCCGCCGCAGCCGCCGCCGCCTCCGAGGCGGCCACTGACTGCGCACGCGCGGGGCGCTTGCCCTTTGACCCCAGCCAGGGGCCGCCCTCCCCCACAACCCCTTTCAGCTGCGCCCCCCCGCCCTGTGCGTGGGCTGCCGCCTATTCCCCCGGGTCAGGGCTGGGGCACAGCGCATGGGGGAGGGGAGCGAGTGTAGGGGCGTCTCTCGGGATGTGTCCCATGGGTGTGGTGGGGTGGGGTGGGGTGCTTTGGGGGGCTCTGAAGAAATCAATCCCCTCCATCTCCTCCCTCTGGAAAACGCCCAAGCCCTTGGAGACCTGCGGGCACCGCTACCGTGGGGGCCGGGACCCTCCTCTGTGTCCTCCTGTGGCCCAGTCCAAGGGGCCTGGGCCTGGCCGGGGCTGCATTGGACCCCGACCACCCTGGCGTGTGGACTCCCTAAAAATCGGCGATTAGATATTGGATTCCAGCTTCATTGAGGTCATTTCACTAATGAGTGCACCGGAAAGAGTTTCCTAAACCATCTGTGAGGGTGGCAACTGAAAGAGAATTTTAAAGCTGACAGAATAGGCGAGGGAAGGCATAGGAGATTTCCACACCCAGCAAGGAAGACTTTCCCGAAATGGAAGAAAGAAACGAGCAAACAGAGACACCGGTAGCCCGCCCGGATCAGAGTCTGCCCCTGAGAGAAAGTACCCTGACCAGGTTCACCCGTGGGTGGGTGGCGAGCTAGCGGCATTCAGAAGAGCGAGGCCCGCAGTCTGTGCGGAAGACACCTGCACTCGGGTGTGTGTGGCGGCACAATTCACAAGCAGCTCCAGATGTTAAACCAAGGAGAAGCCAGGGAGTTCCCAACGCCCCAGGTGTCCTCAGCCCACGACCGGCTGCTGTGGGAATGCGAAGCCCGGCTCCTTGTCTCAGAGCGGGACAACCAGGAGGTGTGATGTACACCCCGGGGTTCCCAGGAGGATCAGGCTGAAGCTGGGACTTGGCCTCAAAGTGTCCCCTCGCATGGCCACCCCCTTCCCCTTCCTGCTCCTCTACTCCTGGTGCCCCTCCATCCAGGGGCCAGACCTTAAAGAGTCACCGCAAGAGAATCCTGGTCCCAAAGGAGCCTTCTGGGGGACCCGTGCTGAGAGAGGTTGTGGGCATGGCCCGCTGGGGCTCTGCCCGACCCAGGGCTGAGAGATGCAACCTCCCAGCTCTGGGTCCCTGCAGCAAGTGTTGGCAAGCACAGGGCCAGTCCTCCAAAGGCCCAGGTGCAGGGAGCCCAGGCCAAGCAGCCTGTGGAAGAAGCCACTTGCCGTGCCACCCCGGGAACAGGACTGCAGGCCCCGGCCCTTCCCACCTCCTCCTCCTCCTCCTCCTCCCCCCCCACCCCCCACCCCCGCCCGACATGGCTCAGGGCTCAGAGACACCTCAGACTCTTGCTACCCAAAGTGCAAAGGGCATCAGTTGCTCATCCAAACCCCCCGCCCAGCAGACCACGTTGTCCAGCCAGCCCCCGGGCCTCCCTGGGGTACCCAGCACAAAAGGGCAGACACCCACCGGACCCTCAATCTCAGTTTTCGGATGTTTTTGCCACTCTAAGGACCCGCAGGCCAGCTGGGCCTTCGGGCAGGACAGAGAGCCCGCGGAATCCGACGTGGAGAGCTGGGTGTACGTCCCCATGAGGAGGCGGTCCCCACCTCCGCGGCTCTCCCCTTGCGGGGAGCGGCAGCCGCAGGGCCTCAGGGAAGACACCAGGCTGGGCCCCCACAGCACAGCGGGGGCACGTCCCCCGCACGCAACTTAGTGACGGCTGCTCGAGACTGCTGCGGCCACCCTGCTGCCGGGTTCCTGGAGGGCTTCCTGGAAGCAGCGTCCACACCAAGCCCTTGGAAGGCCCAGGGGACGGGGGAGCCGGTCATGCAGGGGCCGAGGACGGTGACGGGCAAGGAGGAGCATGTCAGGCAGGGGCCGAGGACGGGCCGGGCCGGGTAGGAAGGAGCCGTTCAGGCAGGGGCTGAGGACGGTGACGGGCCAGATGGGGAGGAGCGAGTCAGGCAGGGGTTGAAGTGATGGCCCGGGCGGGGAGGAGGGTGTCAGGCAGGGGCAGAGGATGGTGACAGGCCGGACGGGAAGGAGCCGGTCAGGCAGGGGCCCAGGACAGTGACGGGCCTGGCCGGGGGGGGGGGGGAGTGCGTCAGGCAGGGGCACAGGAGACGGGCTGGGTAAGGGTTAGGGTTACAGTTAGGGCACAATTCACAATCGCAAAGATGTGGAAGCGACCCGAGTGCCCATCCATCCAGGAGTGCACTAATAAAATGTGGCGCGTGGACACCACGGAGTGCTATTTGGCTATGAGGAGCAGTGGTGAGAGGGCACCTCTCGTGTTCTCCCGGCCAGAGCTGGAACCCGTTCCAGTAAGCCAAGTGTCCCAAGAACGGACACAAGAGCGCCACGTGCGCGCGCTCGCCAGCAGATTGGTAGGGACCGATGGACACCTAAGTGGACACAGAGGAATCGCCTTCATCGGGTGGGTGTCGGGCGGGCGGGGGGAGGGGATGGGCGTGCACATCCATTAGGAATGGGGTGGGTGCGCACCAACCGGGGCATGGGCGCACTTGAAGCTCTGACCCGAGGGGGGAGGCTGGGACAGGGCGATGCAGCTGACCTTAACATTGGTACCCCCACCATACGCTGGGAGAAAATGAGAAATAAATGAAATCAGAAAACAGGGAGGAGGGGGGCACGGGCAATACATGTCACCTCAATACGTGGACTCCCATGATCTGCTCGGAAAGAGAGAGAAAAGAAAATGTAATCATAGAGATAAGAGACACCTTTTCAGAAAATGAATCCGAAAAGAAAAGTAAAATGAGGCCTGTGGAGCAGGTCTGCGTGTGACTCCGGATCCCCCAACATCCAGTGCCACCACCGAAGATTCCTACGTGTAGAACCCCAAAAGCAACGGGACGAGAGTTCTGGTCACATACTCGCTCAAAATGACGTCCTGGAATTCTCCTGGAACTCCCTCCCCTCTCGGCCTCTCAAGGTTTCCTCCAGCGTGTCGGTTCCCACAGACCAGACCTTTGGTCTGACACCTGACAGTCCAGATGCCACGCATGCTGCCGCGTGGCGGCGGTGTCACGGCTCGGGACAAGAGGAGGCCCCACGGTGCGGGCTGGGGCGCCAGGCACCGCGACGGGCGCTGAGGGTGGGGGTGATCCCCCGGACCGCCTCCGCGCTCCCAGAAAGGGGACAGAACAAGAGGCAAAAAAAAAAAAAAAAAGCCTACGGCACCCGGTATTCCCAGGCGGTCTCCCATCCAAGTACCAACCAGGCCCGACCCTGCTTAGCTTCCGAGACCAGAGGAGATCGGGGGCGTTCAGGGTGGTGTGGCCCTAGACGGCGGAGGGCGCCCCTGCCCCGCTCAAGAAGCCGAGCCTCTCTGCGCTTCCCCGCCGCCTCCTCCCGCCCCAGGCCCCGCGCCGCCGGGTCGGGTCGGGTCGGGCCTGTTGAGTTCGCCAGCCAGCCGGGTCCGGCGGGCTCCCAGGGACGGGGGTGACGGGCGGGGCGGGCCAGGGTGGGGGGCTGTCTCTCTATACACACACACACACTCACACTCACTCACACTCACACAAGATGCTCCTCCACGGCTGTACTCGCCAAGGTGGAGACCTTCCAGCCCCCATCCTCTCCTGGCCTGGCCTCCTTCACCTACCCGCTGCCCACCCCCAGCCCGTCGCCGCCGCAGCCGCCACCGCCTCCGAGGCGGCCACTGACTGCGCACGCGCGGGGCGCTTGCCCTTTGACCCCAGCCAGGGGCCGCCCTCCCCCACAACCCCTTTCAGCTGCGCCCCCCGCCCTGTGCGTGGGCTGCCGCCTATTCCCCCGGGTCAGGGCTGGGGCACAGCGCATGGGGGAGGGGAGCGAGTGTAGGGGCGTCTCTCGGGATGTGTCCCATGGGTGTGGTGGGGTGGGGTGGGGTGCTTTGGGGGGCTCTGAAGAAATCAATCCCCTCCATCTCCTCCCTCTGGAAAACGCCCAAGCCCTTGGAGACCTGCGGGCACCGCTACCGTGGGGGCCGGGACCCTCCTCTGTGTCCTCCTGTGGCCCAGTCCAAGGGGCCTGGGCCTGGCCGGGGCTGCATTGGACCCCGACCACCCTGGCGTGTGGACTCCCTAAAAATCGGCGATTAGATATTGGATTCCAGCTTCATTGAGGTCATTTCACTAATGAGTGCACCGGAAAGAGTTTCCTAAACCATCTGTGAGGGTGGCAACTGAAAGAGAATTTTAAAGCTGACAGAATAGGCGAGGGAAGGCATAGGAGATTTCCACACCCAGCAAGGAAGACTTTCCCGAAATGGAAGAAAGAAACGAGCAAACAGAGACACCGGTAGCCCGCCCGGATCAGAGTCTGCCCCTGAGAGAAAGTACCCTGACCAGGTTCACCCGTGGGTGGGTGGCGAGCTAGCGGCATTCAGAAGAGCGAGGCCCGCAGTCTGTGCGGAAGACACCTGCACTCGGGTGTGTGTGGCGGCACAATTCACAAGCAGCTCCAGATGTTAAACCAAGGAGAAGCCAGGGAGTTCCCAACGCCCCAGGTGTCCTCAGCCCACGACCGGCTGCTGTGGGAATGCGAAGCCCGGCTCCTTGTCTCAGAGCGGGACAACCAGGAGGTGTGATGTACACCCCGGGGTTCCCAGGAGGATCAGGCTGAAGCTGGGACTTGGCCTCAAAGTGTCCCCTCGCATGGCCACCCCCTTCCCCTTCCTGCTCCTCTACTCCTGGTGCCCCTCCATCCAGGGGCCAGACCTTAAAGAGTCACCGCAAGAGAATCCTGGTCCCAAAGGAGCCTTCTGGGGGACCCGTGCTGAGAGAGGTTGTGGGCATGGCCCGCTGGGGCTCTGCCCGACCCAGGGCTGAGAGATGCAACCTCCCAGCTCTGGGTCCCTGCAGCAAGTGTTGGCAAGCACAGGGCCAGTCCTCCAAAGGCCCAGGTGCAGGGAGCCCAGGCCAAGCAGCCTGTGGAAGAAGCCACTTGCCGTGCCACCCCGGGAACAGGACTGCAGGCCCCGGCCCTTCCCACCTCCTCCTCCTCCTCCTCCTCCCCCCCCACCCCCCACCCCCGCCCGACATGGCTCAGGGCTCAGAGACACCTCAGACTCTTGCTACCCAAAGTGCAAAGGGCATCAGTTGCTCATCCAAACCCCCCGCCCAGCAGACCACGTTGTCCAGCCAGCCCCCGGGCCTCCCTGGGGTACCCAGCACAAAAGGGCAGACACCCACCGGACCCTCAATCTCAGTTTTCGGATGTTTTTGCCACTCTAAGGACCCGCAGGCCAGCTGGGCCTTCGGGCAGGACAGAGAGCCCGCGGAATCCGACGTGGAGAGCTGGGTGTACGTCCCCATGAGGAGGCGGTCCCCACCTCCGCGGCTCTCCCCTTGCGGGGAGCGGCAGCCGCAGGGCCTCAGGGAAGACACCAGGCTGGGCCCCCACAGCACAGCGGGGGCACGTCCCCCGCACGCAACTTAGTGACGGCTGCTCGAGACTGCTGCGGCCACCCTGCTGCCGGGTTCCTGGAGGGCTTCCTGGAAGCAGCGTCCACACCAAGCCCTTGGAAGGCCCAGGGGACGGGGGAGCCGGTCATGCAGGGGCCGAGGACGGTGACGGGCAAGGAGGAGCATGTCAGGCAGGGGCCGAGGACGGGCCGGGCCGGGTAGGAAGGAGCCGTTCAGGCAGGGGCTGAGGACGGTGACGGGCCAGATGGGGAGGAGCGAGTCAGGCAGGGGTTGAAGTGATGGCCCGGGCGGGGAGGAGGGTGTCAGGCAGGGGCAGAGGATGGTGACAGGCCGGACGGGAAGGAGCCGGTCAGGCAGGGGCCCAGGACAGTGACGGGCCTGGCCGGGGGGGGGGGGGGGAGTGCGTCAGGCAGGGGCACAGGAGACGGGCTGGGTAAGGGTTAGGGTTACAGTTAGGGCACAATTCACAATCGCAAAGATGTGGAAGCGACCCGAGTGCCCATCCATCCAGGAGTGCACTAATAAAATGTGGCGCGTGGACACCACGGAGTGCTATTTGGCTATGAGGAGCAGTGGTGAGAGGGCACCTCTCGTGTTCTCCCGGCCAGAGCTGGAACCCGTTCCAGTAAGCCAAGTGTCCCAAGAACGGACACAAGAGCGCCACGTGCGCGCGCTCGCCAGCAGATTGGTAGGGACCGATGGACACCTAAGTGGACACAGAGGAATCGCCTTCATCGGGTGGGTGTCGGGCGGGCGGGGGGAGGGGATGGGCGTGCACATCCATTAGGAATGGGGTGGGTGCGCACCAACCGGGGCATGGGCGCACTTGAAGCTCTGACCCGAGGGGGGAGGCTGGGACAGGGCGATGCAGCTGACCTTAACATTGGTACCCCCACCATACGCTGGGAGAAAATGAGAAATAAATGAAATCAGAAAACGGGGAGGAGGGGGGCACGGGCAATACATGTCACCTCAATACGTGGACTCCCATGATCTGCTCGGAAAGAGAGAGAAAAGAAAATGTAATCATAGAGATAAGAGACACCTTTTCAGAAAATGAATCCGAAAAGAAAAGTAAAATGAGGCCTGTGGAGCAGGTCTGCGTGTGACTCCGGATCCCCCAACATCCAGTGCCACCACCGAAGATTCCTACGTGTAGAACCCCAAAAGCAACGGGACGAGAGTTCTGGTCACATACTCGCTCAAAATGACGTCCTGGAATTCTCCTGGAACTCCCTCCCCTCTCGGCCTCTCAAGGTTTCCTCCAGCGTGTCGGTTCCCACAGACCAGACCTTTGGTCTGACACCTGACAGTCCAGATGCCACGCATGCTGCCGCGTGGCGGCGGTGTCACGGCTCGGGACAAGAGGAGGCCCCACGGTGCGGGCTGGGGCGCCAGGCACCGCGACGGGCGCTGAGGGTGGGGGTGATCCCCCGGACCGCCTCCGCGCTCCCAGAAAGGGGACAGAACAAGAGGCAAAAAAAAAAAAAAAAAGCCTACGGCACCCGGTATTCCCAGGCGGTCTCCCATCCAAGTACCAACCAGGCCCGACCCTGCTTAGCTTCCGAGACCAGAGGAGATCGGGGGCGTTCAGGGTGGTGTGGCCCTAGACGGCGGAGGGCGCCCCTGCCCCGCTCAAGAAGCCGAGCCTCTCTGCGCTTCCCCGCCGCCTCCTCCCGCCCCAGGCCCCGCGCCGCCGGGTCGGGTCGGGTCGGGCCTGTTGAGTTCGCCAGCCAGCCGGGTCCGGCGGGCTCCCAGGGACGGGGGTGACGGGCGGGGCGGGCCAGGGTGGGGGGCTGTCTCTCTATACACACACACACACTCACACTCACTCACACTCACACAAGATGCTCCTCCACGGCTGTACTCGCCAAGGTGGAGACCTTCCAGCCCCCATCCTCTCCTGGCCTGGCCTCCTTCACCTACCCGCTGCCCACCCCCAGCCCGTCGCCGCCGCAGCCGCCACCGCCTCCGAGGCGGCCACTGACTGCGCACGCGCGGGGCGCTTGCCCTTTGACCCCAGCCAGGGGCCGCCCTCCCCCACAACCCCTTTCAGCTGCGCCCCCCGCCCTGTGCGTGGGCTGCCGCCTATTCCCCCGGGTCAGGGCTGGGGCACAGCGCATGGGGGAGGGGAGCGAGTGTAGGGGCGTCTCTCGGGATGTGTCCCATGGGTGTGGTGGGGTGGGGTGGGGTGCTTTGGGGGGCTCTGAAGAAATCAATCCCCTCCATCTCCTCCCTCTGGAAAACGCCCAAGCCCTTGGAGACCTGCGGGCACCGCTACCGTGGGGGCCGGGACCCTCCTCTGTGTCCTCCTGTGGCCCAGTCCAAGGGGCCTGGGCCTGGCCGGGGCTGCATTGGACCCCGACCACCCTGGCGTGTGGACTCCCTAAAAATCGGCGATTAGATATTGGATTCCAGCTTCATTGAGGTCATTTCACTAATGAGTGCACCGGAAAGAGTTTCCTAAACCATCTGTGAGGGTGGCAACTGAAAGAGAATTTTAAAGCTGACAGAATAGGCGAGGGAAGGCATAGGAGATTTCCACACCCAGCAAGGAAGACTTTCCCGAAATGGAAGAAAGAAACGAGCAAACAGAGACACCGGTAGCCCGCCCGGATCAGAGTCTGCCCCTGAGAGAAAGTACCCTGACCAGGTTCACCCGTGGGTGGGTGGCGAGCTAGCGGCATTCAGAAGAGCGAGGCCCGCAGTCTGTGCGGAAGACACCTGCACTCGGGTGTGTGTGGCGGCACAATTCACAAGCAGCTCCAGATGTTAAACCAAGGAGAAGCCAGGGAGTTCCCAACGCCCCAGGTGTCCTCAGCCCACGACCGGCTGCTGTGGGAATGCGAAGCCCGGCTCCTTGTCTCAGAGCGGGACAACCAGGAGGTGTGATGTACACCCCGGGGTTCCCAGGAGGATCAGGCTGAAGCTGGGACTTGGCCTCAAAGTGTCCCCTCGCATGGCCACCCCCTTCCCCTTCCTGCTCCTCTACTCCTGGTGCCCCTCCATCCAGGGGCCAGACCTTAAAGAGTCACCGCAAGAGAATCCTGGTCCCAAAGGAGCCTTCTGGGGGACCCGTGCTGAGAGAGGTTGTGGGCATGGCCCGCTGGGGCTCTGCCCGACCCAGGGCTGAGAGATGCAACCTCCCAGCTCTGGGTCCCTGCAGCAAGTGTTGGCAAGCACAGGGCCAGTCCTCCAAAGGCCCAGGTGCAGGGAGCCCAGGCCAAGCAGCCTGTGGAAGAAGCCACTTGCCGTGCCACCCCGGGAACAGGACTGCAGGCCCCGGCCCTTCCCACCTCCTCCTCCTCCTCCTCCTCCCCCCCCACCCCCCACCCCCGCCCGACATGGCTCAGGGCTCAGAGACACCTCAGACTCTTGCTACCCAAAGTGCAAAGGGCATCAGTTGCTCATCCAAACCCCCCGCCCAGCAGACCACGTTGTCCAGCCAGCCCCCGGGCCTCCCTGGGGTACCCAGCACAAAAGGGCAGACACCCACCGGACCCTCAATCTCAGTTTTCGGATGTTTTTGCCACTCTAAGGACCCGCAGGCCAGCTGGGCCTTCGGGCAGGACAGAGAGCCCGCGGAATCCGACGTGGAGAGCTGGGTGTACGTCCCCATGAGGAGGCGGTCCCCACCTCCGCGGCTCTCCCCTTGCGGGGAGCGGCAGCCGCAGGGCCTCAGGGAAGACACCAGGCTGGGCCCCCACAGCACAGCGGGGGCACGTCCCCCGCACGCAACTTAGTGACGGCTGCTCGAGACTGCTGCGGCCACCCTGCTGCCGGGTTCCTGGAGGGCTTCCTGGAAGCAGCGTCCACACCAAGCCCTTGGAAGGCCCAGGGGACGGGGGAGCCGGTCATGCAGGGGCCGAGGACGGTGACGGGCAAGGAGGAGCATGTCAGGCAGGGGCCGAGGACGGGCCGGGCCGGGTAGGAAGGAGCCGTTCAGGCAGGGGCTGAGGACGGTGACGGGCCAGATGGGGAGGAGCGAGTCAGGCAGGGGTTGAAGTGATGGCCCGGGCGGGGAGGAGGGTGTCAGGCAGGGGCAGAGGATGGTGACAGGCCGGACGGGAAGGAGCCGGTCAGGCAGGGGCCCAGGACAGTGACGGGCCTGGCCGGGGGGGGGGGGGGGGAGTGCGTCAGGCAGGGGCACAGGAGACGGGCTGGGTAAGGGTTAGGGTTACAGTTAGGGCACAATTCACAATCGCAAAGATGTGGAAGCGACCCGAGTGCCCATCCATCCAGGAGTGCACTAATAAAATGTGGCGCGTGGACACCACGGAGTGCTATTTGGCTATGAGGAGCAGTGGTGAGAGGGCACCTCTCGTGTTCTCCCGGCCAGAGCTGGAACCCGTTCCAGTAAGCCAAGTGTCCCAAGAACGGACACAAGAGCGCCACGTGCGCGCGCTCGCCAGCAGATTGGTAGGGACCGATGGACACCTAAGTGGACACAGAGGAATCGCCTTCATCGGGTGGGTGTCGGGCGGGCGGGGGGAGGGGATGGGCGTGCACATCCATTAGGAATGGGGTGGGTGCGCACCAACCGGGGCATGGGCGCACTTGAAGCTCTGACCCGAGGGGGGAGGCTGGGACAGGGCGATGCAGCTGACCTTAACATTGGTACCCCCACCATACGCTGGGAGAAAATGAGAAATAAATGAAATCAGAAAACGGGGAGGAGGGGGGCACGGGCAATACATGTCACCTCAATACGTGGACTCCCATGATCTGCTCGGAAAGAGAGAGAAAAGAAAATGTAATCATAGAGATAAGAGACACCTTTTCAGAAAATGAATCCGAAAAGAAAAGTAAAATGAGGCCTGTGGAGCAGGTCTGCGTGTGACTCCGGATCCCCCAACATCCAGTGCCACCACCGAAGATTCCTACGTGTAGAACCCCAAAAGCAACGGGACGAGAGTTCTGGTCACATACTCGCTCAAAATGACGTCCTGGAATTCTCCTGGAACTCCCTCCCCTCTCGGCCTCTCAAGGTTTCCTCCAGCGTGTCGGTTCCCACAGACCAGACCTTTGGTCTGACACCTGACAGTCCAGATGCCACGCATGCTGCCGCGTGGCGGCGGTGTCACGGCTCGGGACAAGAGGAGGCCCCACGGTGCGGGCTGGGGCGCCAGGCACCGCGACGGGCGCTGAGGGTGGGGGTGATCCCCCGGACCGCCTCCGCGCTCCCAGAAAGGGGACAGAACAAGAGGCAAAAAAAAAAAAAAAAAAAGCCTACGGCACCCGGTATTCCCAGGCGGTCTCCCATCCAAGTACCAACCAGGCCCGACCCTGCTTAGCTTCCGAGACCAGAGGAGATCGGGGGCGTTCAGGGTGGTGTGGCCCTAGACGGCGGAGGGCGCCCCTGCCCCGCTCAAGAAGCCGAGCCTCTCTGCGCTTCCCCGCCGCCTCCTCCCGCCCCAGGCCCCGCGCCGCCGGGTCGGGTCGGGTCGGGCCTGTTGAGTTCGCCAGCCAGCCGGGTCCGGCGGGCTCCCAGGGACAGGGGTGACGGGCGGGGCGGGGCGGGGTGGGGGGCTGTCTCTCTATACACACACACACACTCACACTCACTCACACTCACACAAGATGCTCCTCCACGGCTGTACTCGCCAAGGTGGAGACCTTCCAGCCCCCATCCTCTCCTGGCCTGGCCTCCTTCACCTACCCGCTGCCCACCCCCAGCCCGTCGCCGCCGCAGCCGCCGCCGCCTCCGAGGCGGCCACTGACTGCGCACGCGCGGGGCGCTTGCCCTTTGACCCCAGCCAGGGGCCGCCCTCCCCCACAACCCCTTTCAGCTGCGCCCCCCCGCCCTGTGCGTGGGCTGCCGCCTATTCCCCCGGGTCAGGGCTGGGGCACAGCGCATGGGGGAGGGGAGCGAGTGTAGGGGCGTCTCTCGGGATGTGTCCCATGGGTGTGGTGGGGTGGGGTGGGGTGCTTTGGGGGGCTCTGAAGAAATCAATCCCCTCCATCTCCTCCCTCTGGAAAACGCCCAAGCCCTTGGAGACCTGCGGGCACCGCTACCGTGGGGGCCGGGACCCTCCTCTGTGTCCTCCTGTGGCCCAGTCCAAGGGGCCTGGGCCTGGCCGGGGCTGCATTGGACCCCGACCACCCTGGCGTGTGGACTCCCTAAAAATCGGCGATTAGATATTGGATTCCAGCTTCATTGAGGTCATTTCACTAATGAGTGCACCGGAAAGAGTTTCCTAAACCATCTGTGAGGGTGGCAACTGAAAGAGAATTTTAAAGCTGACAGAATAGGCGAGGGAAGGCATAGGAGATTTCCACACCCAGCAAGGAAGACTTTCCCGAAATGGAAGAAAGAAACGAGCAAACAGAGACACCGGTAGCCCGCCCGGATCAGAGTCTGCCCCTGAGAGAAAGTACCCTGACCAGGTTCACCCGTGGGTGGGTGGCGAGCTAGCGGCATTCAGAAGAGCGAGGCCCGCAGTCTGTGCGGAAGACACCTGCACTCGGGTGTGTGTGGCGGCACAATTCACAAGCAGCTCCAGATGTTAAACCAAGGAGAAGCCAGGGAGTTCCCAACGCCCCAGGTGTCCTCAGCCCACGACCGGCTGCTGTGGGAATGCGAAGCCCGGCTCCTTGTCTCAGAGCGGGACAACCAGGAGGTGTGATGTACACCCCGGGGTTCCCAGGAGGATCAGGCTGAAGCTGGGACTTGGCCTCAAAGTGTCCCCTCGCATGGCCACCCCCTTCCCCTTCCTGCTCCTCTACTCCTGGTGCCCCTCCATCCAGGGGCCAGACCTTAAAGAGTCACCGCAAGAGAATCCTGGTCCCAAAGGAGCCTTCTGGGGGACCCGTGCTGAGAGAGGTTGTGGGCATGGCCCGCTGGGGCTCTGCCCGACCCAGGGCTGAGAGATGCAACCTCCCAGCTCTGGGTCCCTGCAGCAAGTGTTGGCAAGCACAGGGCCAGTCCTCCAAAGGCCCAGGTGCAGGGAGCCCAGGCCAAGCAGCCTGTGGAAGAAGCCACTTGCCGTGCCACCCCGGGAACAGGACTGCAGGCCCCGGCCCTTCCCACCTCCTCCTCCTCCTCCTCCTCCCCCCCCACCCCCCACCCCCGCCCGACATGGCTCAGGGCTCAGAGACACCTCAGACTCTTGCTACCCAAAGTGCAAAGGGCATCAGTTGCTCATCCAAACCCCCCGCCCAGCAGACCACGTTGTCCAGCCAGCCCCCGGGCCTCCCTGGGGTACCCAGCACAAAAGGGCAGACACCCACCGGACCCTCAATCTCAGTTTTCGGATGTTTTTGCCACTCTAAGGACCCGCAGGCCAGCTGGGCCTTCGGGCAGGACAGAGAGCCCGCGGAATCCGACGTGGAGAGCTGGGTGTACGTCCCCATGAGGAGGCGGTCCCCACCTCCGCGGCTCTCCCCTTGCGGGGAGCGGCAGCCGCAGGGCCTCAGGGAAGACACCAGGCTGGGCCCCCACAGCACAGCGGGGGCACGTCCCCCGCACGCAACTTAGTGACGGCTGCTCGAGACTGCTGCGGCCACCCTGCTGCCGGGTTCCTGGAGGGCTTCCTGGAAGCAGCGTCCACACCAAGCCCTTGGAAGGCCCAGGGGACGGGGGAGCCGGTCATGCAGGGGCCGAGGACGGTGACGGGCAAGGAGGAGCATGTCAGGCAGGGGCCGAGGACGGGCCGGGCCGGGTAGGAAGGAGCCGTTCAGGCAGGGGCTGAGGACGGTGACGGGCCAGATGGGGAGGAGCGAGTCAGGCAGGGGTTGAAGTGATGGCCCGGGCGGGGAGGAGGGTGTCAGGCAGGGGCAGAGGATGGTGACAGGCCGGACGGGAAGGAGCCGGTCAGGCAGGGGCCCAGGACAGTGACGGGCCTGGCCGGGGGGGGGGGGGGGGAGTGCGTCAGGCAGGGGCACAGGAGACGGGCTGGGTAAGGGTTAGGGTTACAGTTAGGGCACAATTCACAATCGCAAAGATGTGGAAGCGACCCGAGTGCCCATCCATCCAGGAGTGCACTAATAAAATGTGGCGCGTGGACACCACGGAGTGCTATTTGGCTATGAGGAGCAGTGGTGAGAGGGCACCTCTCGTGTTCTCCCGGCCAGAGCTGGAACCCGTTCCAGTAAGCCAAGTGTCCCAAGAACGGACACAAGAGCGCCACGTGCGCGCGCTCGCCAGCAGATTGGTAGGGACCGATGGACACCTAAGTGGACACAGAGGAATCGCCTTCATCGGGTGGGTGTCGGGCGGGCGGGGGGAGGGGATGGGCGTGCACATCCATTAGGAATGGGGTGGGTGCGCACCAACCGGGGCATGGGCGCACTTGAAGCTCTGACCCGAGGGGGGAGGCTGGGACAGGGCGATGCAGCTGACCTTAACATTGGTACCCCCACCATACGCTGGGAGAAAATGAGAAATAAATGAAATCAGAAAACGGGGAGGAGGGGGGCACGGGCAATACATGTCACCTCAATACGTGGACTCCCATGATCTGCTTGGAAAGAGAGAGAAAAGAAAATGTAATCATAGAGATAAGAGACACCTTTTCAGAAAATGAATCCGAAAAGAAAAGTAAAATGAGGCCTGTGGAGCAGGTCTGCGTGTGACTCCGGATCCCCCAACATCCAGTGCCACCACCGAAGATTCCTACGTGTAGAACCCCAAAAGCAACGGGACGAGAGTTCTGGTCACATACTCGCTCAAAATGACGTCCTGGAATTCTCCTGGAACTCCCTCCCCTCTCGGCCTCTCAAGGTTTCCTCCAGCGTGTCGGTTCCCACAGACCAGACCTTTGGTCTGACACCTGACAGTCCAGATGCCACGCATGCTGCCGCGTGGCGGCGGTGTCACGGCTCGGGACAAGAGGAGGCCCCACGGTGCGGGCTGGGGCGCCAGGCACCGCGACGGGCGCTGAGGGTGGGGGTGATCCCCCGGACCGCCGCCGCGCTCCCAGAAAGGGGACAGAACAAGAGGCAAAAAAAAAAAAAAAAAAAGCCTACGGCACCCGGTATTCCCAGGCGGTCTCCCATCCAAGTACCAACCAGGCCCGACCCTGCTTAGCTTCCGAGACCAGAGGAGATCGGGGGCGTTCAGGGTGGTGTGGCCCTAGACGGCGGAGGGCGCCCCTGCCCCGCTCAAGAAGCCGAGCCTCTCTGCGCTTCCCCGCCGCCTCCTCCCGCCCCAGGCCCCGCGCCGCCGGGTCGGGTCGGGTCGGGCCTGTTGAGTTCGCCAGCCAGCCGGGTCCGGCGGGCTCCCAGGGACAGGGGTGACGGGCGGGGCGGGGCGGGGTGGGGGGCTGTCTCTCTATACACACACACACACTCACACTCACTCACACTCACACAAGATGCTCCTCCACGGCTGTACTCGCCAAGGTGGAGACCTTCCAGCCCCCATCCTCTCCTGGCCTGGCCTCCTTCACCTACCCGCTGCCCACCCCCAGCCCGTCGCCGCCGCAGCCGCCGCCGCCTCCGAGGCGGCCACTGACTGCGCACGCGCGGGGCGCTTGCCCTTTGACCCCAGCCAGGGGCCGCCCTCCCCCACAACCCCTTTCAGCTGCGCCCCCCCGCCCTGTGCGTGGGCTGCCGCCTATTCCCCCGGGTCAGGGCTGGGGCACAGCGCATGGGGGAGGGGAGCGAGTGTAGGGGCGTCTCTCGGGATGTGTCCCATGGGTGTGGTGGGGTGGGGTGGGGTGCTTTGGGGGGCTCTGAAGAAATCAATCCCCTCCATCTCCTCCCTCTGGAAAACGCCCAAGCCCTTGGAGACCTGCGGGCACCGCTACCGTGGGGGCCGGGACCCTCCTCTGTGTCCTCCTGTGGCCCAGTCCAAGGGGCCTGGGCCTGGCCGGGGCTGCATTGGACCCCGACCACCCTGGCGTGTGGACTCCCTAAAAATCGGCGATTAGATATTGGATTCCAGCTTCATTGAGGTCATTTCACTAATGAGTGCACCGGAAAGAGTTTCCTAAACCATCTGTGAGGGTGGCAACTGAAAGAGAATTTTAAAGCTGACAGAATAGGCGAGGGAAGGCATAGGAGATTTCCACACCCAGCAAGGAAGACTTTCCCGAAATGGAAGAAAGAAACGAGCAAACAGAGACACCGGTAGCCCGCCCGGATCAGAGTCTGCCCCTGAGAGAAAGTACCCTGACCAGGTTCACCCGTGGGTGGTTGGCGAGCTAGCGGCATTCAGAAGAGCGAGGCCCGCAGTCTGTGCGGAAGACACCTGCACTCGGGTGTGTGTGGCGGCACAATTCACAAGCAGCTCCAGATGTTAAACCAAGGAGAAGCCAGGGAGTTCCCAACGCCCCAGGTGTCCTCAGCCCACGACCGGCTGCTGTGGGAATGCGAAGCCCGGCTCCTTGTCTCAGAGCGGGACAACCAGGAGGTGTGATGTACACCCCGGGGTTCCCAGGAGGATCAGGCTGAAGCTGGGACTTGGCCTCAAAGTGTCCCCTCGCATGGCCACCCCCTTCCCCTTCCTGCTCCTCTACTCCTGGTGCCCCTCCATCCAGGGGCCAGACCTTAAAGAGTCACCGCAAGAGAATCCTGGTCCCAAAGGAGCCTTCTGGGGGACCCGTGCTGAGAGAGGTTGTGGGCATGGCCCGCTGGGGCTCTGCCCGACCCAGGGCTGAGAGATGCAACCTCCCAGCTCTGGGTCCCTGCAGCAAGTGTTGGCAAGCACAGGGCCAGTCCTCCAAAGGCCCAGGTGCAGGGAGCCCAGGCCAAGCAGCCTGTGGAAGAAGCCACTTGCCGTGCCACCCCGGGAACAGGACTGCAGGCCCCGGCCCTTCCCACCTCCTCCTCCTCCTCCTCCTCCCCCCCCACCCCCCACCCCCGCCCGACATGGCTCAGGGCTCAGAGACACCTCAGACTCTTGCTACCCAAAGTGCAAAGGGCATCAGTTGCTCATCCAAACCCCCCGCCCAGCAGACCACGTTGTCCAGCCAGCCCCCGGGCCTCCCTGGGGTACCCAGCACAAAAGGGCAGACACCCACCGGACCCTCAATCTCAGTTTTCGGATGTTTTTGCCACTCTAAGGACCCGCAGGCCAGCTGGGCCTTCGGGCAGGACAGAGAGCCCGCGGAATCCGACGTGGAGAGCTGGGTGTACGTCCCCATGAGGAGGCGGTCCCCACCTCCGCGGCTCTCCCCTTGCGGGGAGCGGCAGCCGCAGGGCCTCAGGGAAGACACCAGGCTGGGCCCCCACAGCACAGCGGGGGCACGTCCCCCGCACGCAACTTAGTGACGGCTGCTCGAGACTGCTGCGGCCACCCTGCTGCCGGGTTCCTGGAGGGCTTCCTGGAAGCAGCGTCCACACCAAGCCCTTGGAAGGCCCAGGGGACGGGGGAGCCGGTCATGCAGGGGCCGAGGACGGTGACGGGCAAGGAGGAGCATGTCAGGCAGGGGCCGAGGACGGGCCGGGCCGGGTAGGAAGGAGCCGTTCAGGCAGGGGCTGAGGACGGTGACGGGCCAGATGGGGAGGAGCGAGTCAGGCAGGGGTTGAAGTGATGGCCCGGGCGGGGAGGAGGGTGTCAGGCAGGGGCAGAGGATGGTGACAGGCCGGACGGGAAGGAGCCGGTCAGGCAGGGGCCCAGGACAGTGACGGGCCTGGCCGGGGGGGGGGGGGGAGTGCGTCAGGCAGGGGCACAGGAGACGGGCTGGGTAAGGGTTAGGGTTACAGTTAGGGCACAATTCACAATCGCAAAGATGTGGAAGCGACCCGAGTGCCCATCCATCCAGGAGTGCACTAATAAAATGTGGCGCGTGGACACCACGGAGTGCTATTTGGCTATGAGAAGCAGTGGTGAGAGGGCACCTCTCGTGTTCTCCCGGCCAGAGCTGGAACCCGTTCCAGTAAGCCAAGTGTCCCAAGAACGGACACAAGAGCGCCACGTGCGCGCGCTCGCCAGCAGATTGGTAGGGACCGATGGACACCTAAGTGGACACAGAGGAATCGCCTTCATCGGGTGGGTGTCGGGCGGGCGGGGGGAGGGGATGGGCGTGCACATCCATTAGGAATGGGGTGGGTGCGCACCAACCGGGGCATGGGCGCACTTGAAGCTCTGACCCGAGGGGGGAGGCTGGGACAGGGCGATGCAGCTGACCTTAACATTGGTACCCCCACCATACGCTGGGAGAAAATGAGAAATAAATGAAATCAGAAAACAGGGAGGAGGGGGGCACGGGCAATACATGTCACCTCAATACGTGGACTCCCATGATCTGCTCGGAAAGAGAGAGAAAAGAAAATGTAATCATAGAGATAAGAGACACCTTTTCAGAAAATGAATCCGAAAAGAAAAGTAAAATGAGGCCTGTGGAGCAGGTCTGCGTGTGACTCCGGATCCCCCAACATCCAGTGCCACCACCGAAGATTCCTACGTGTAGAACCCCAAAAGCAACGGGACGAGAGTTCTGGTCACATACTCGCTCAAAATGACGTCCTGGAATTCTCCTGGAACTCCCTCCCCTCTCGGCCTCTCAAGGTTTCCTCCAGCGTGTCGGTTCCCACAGACCAGACCTTTGGTCTGACACCTGACAGTCCAGATGCCACGCATGCTGCCGCGTGGCGGCGGTGTCACGGCTCGGGACAAGAGGAGGCCCCACGGTGCGGGCTGGGGCGCCAGGCACCGCGACGGGCGCTGAGGGTGGGGGTGATCCCCCGGACCGCCTCCGCGCTCCCAGAAAGGGGACAGAACAAGAGGCAAAAAAAAAAAAAAAAGCCTACGGCACCCGGTATTCCCAGGCGGTCTCCCATCCAAGTACCAACCAGGCCCGACCCTGCTTAGCTTCCGAGACCAGAGGAGATCGGGGGCGTTCAGGGTGGTGTGGCCCTAGACGGCGGAGGGCGCCCCTGCCCCGCTCAAGAAGCCGAGCCTCTCTGCGCTTCCCCGCCGCCTCCTCCCGCCCCAGGCCCCGCGCCGCCGGGTCGGGTCGGGTCGGGCCTGTTGAGTTCGCCAGCCAGCCGGGTCCGGCGGGCTCCCAGGGACGGGGGTGACGGGCGGGGCGGGCCAGGGTGGGGGGCTGTCTCTCTATACACACACACACACTCACACTCACTCACACTCACACAAGATGCTCCTCCACGGCTGTACTCGCCAAGGTGGAGACCTTCCAGCCCCCATCCTCTCCTGGCCTGGCCTCCTTCACCTACCCGCTGCCCACCCCCAGCCCGTCGCCGCCGCAGCCGCCACCGCCTCCGAGGCGGCCACTGACTGCGCACGCGCGGGGCGCTTGCCCTTTGACCCCAGCCAGGGGCCGCCCTCCCCCACAACCCCTTTCAGCTGCGCCCCCCGCCCTGTGCGTGGGCTGCCGCCTATTCCCCCGGGTCAGGGCTGGGGCACAGCGCATGGGGGAGGGGAGCGAGTGTAGGGGCGTCTCTCGGGATGTGTCCCATGGGTGTGGTGGGGTGGGGTGGGGTGCTTTGGGGGGCTCTGAAGAAATCAATCCCCTCCATCTCCTCCCTCTGGAAAACGCCCAAGCCCTTGGAGACCTGCGGGCACCGCTACCGTGGGGGCCGGGACCCTCCTCTGTGTCCTCCTGTGGCCCAGTCCAAGGGGCCTGGGCCTGGCCGGGGCTGCATTGGACCCCGACCACCCTGGCGTGTGGACTCCCTAAAAATCGGCGATTAGATATTGGATTCCAGCTTCATTGAGGTCATTTCACTAATGAGTGCACCGGAAAGAGTTTCCTAAACCATCTGTGAGGGTGGCAACTGAAAGAGAATTTTAAAGCTGACAGAATAGGCGAGGGAAGGCATAGGAGATTTCCACACCCAGCAAGGAAGACTTTCCCGAAATGGAAGAAAGAAACGAGCAAACAGAGACACCGGTAGCCCGCCCGGATCAGAGTCTGCCCCTGAGAGAAAGTACCCTGACCAGGTTCACCCGTGGGTGGGTGGCGAGCTAGCGGCATTCAGAAGAGCGAGGCCCGCAGTCTGTGCGGAAGACACCTGCACTCGGGTGTGTGTGGCGGCACAATTCACAAGCAGCTCCAGATGTTAAACCAAGGAGAAGCCAGGGAGTTCCCAACGCCCCAGGTGTCCTCAGCCCACGACCGGCTGCTGTGGGAATGCGAAGCCCGGCTCCTTGTCTCAGAGCGGGACAACCAGGAGGTGTGATGTACACCCCGGGGTTCCCAGGAGGATCAGGCTGAAGCTGGGACTTGGCCTCAAAGTGTCCCCTCGCATGGCCACCCCCTTCCCCTTCCTGCTCCTCTACTCCTGGTGCCCCTCCATCCAGGGGCCAGACCTTAAAGAGTCACCGCAAGAGAATCCTGGTCCCAAAGGAGCCTTCTGGGGGACCCGTGCTGAGAGAGGTTGTGGGCATGGCCCGCTGGGGCTCTGCCCGACCCAGGGCTGAGAGATGCAACCTCCCAGCTCTGGGTCCCTGCAGCAAGTGTTGGCAAGCACAGGGCCAGTCCTCCAAAGGCCCAGGTGCAGGGAGCCCAGGCCAAGCAGCCTGTGGAAGAAGCCACTTGCCGTGCCACCCCGGGAACAGGACTGCAGGCCCCGGCCCTTCCCACCTCCTCCTCCTCCTCCTCCTCCCCCCCCACCCCCCACCCCCGCCCGACATGGCTCAGGGCTCAGAGACACCTCAGACTCTTGCTACCCAAAGTGCAAAGGGCATCAGTTGCTCATCCAAACCCCCCGCCCAGCAGACCACGTTGTCCAGCCAGCCCCCGGGCCTCCCTGGGGTACCCAGCACAAAAGGGCAGACACCCACCGGACCCTCAATCTCAGTTTTCGGATGTTTTTGCCACTCTAAGGACCCGCAGGCCAGCTGGGCCTTCGGGCAGGACAGAGAGCCCGCGGAATCCGACGTGGAGAGCTGGGTGTACGTCCCCATGAGGAGGCGGTCCCCACCTCCGCGGCTCTCCCCTTGCGGGGAGCGGCAGCCGCAGGGCCTCAGGGAAGACACCAGGCTGGGCCCCCACAGCACAGCGGGGGCACGTCCCCCGCACGCAACTTAGTGACGGCTGCTCGAGACTGCTGCGGCCACCCTGCTGCCGGGTTCCTGGAGGGCTTCCTGGAAGCAGCGTCCACACCAAGCCCTTGGAAGGCCCAGGGGACGGGGGAGCCGGTCATGCAGGGGCCGAGGACGGTGACGGGCAAGGAGGAGCATGTCAGGCAGGGGCCGAGGACGGGCCGGGCCGGGTAGGAAGGAGCCGTTCAGGCAGGGGCTGAGGACGGTGACGGGCCAGATGGGGAGGAGCGAGTCAGGCAGGGGTTGAAGTGATGGCCCGGGCGGGGAGGAGGGTGTCAGGCAGGGGCAGAGGATGGTGACAGGCCGGACGGGAAGGAGCCGGTCAGGCAGGGGCCCAGGACAGTGACGGGCCTGGCCGGGGGGGGGGGGGGAGTGCGTCAGGCAGGGGCACAGGAGACGGGCTGGGTAAGGGTTAGGGTTACAGTTAGGGCACAATTCACAATCGCAAAGATGTGGAAGCGACCCGAGTGCCCATCCATCCAGGAGTGCACTAATAAAATGTGGCGCGTGGACACCACGGAGTGCTATTTGGCTATGAGAAGCAGTGGTGAGAGGGCACCTCTCGTGTTCTCCCGGCCAGAGCTGGAACCCGTTCCAGTAAGCCAAGTGTCCCAAGAACGGACACAAGAGCGCCACGTGCGCGCGCTCGCCAGCAGATTGGTAGGGACCGATGGACACCTAAGTGGACACAGAGGAATCGCCTTCATCGGGTGGGTGTCGGGCGGGCGGGGGGAGGGGATGGGCGTGCACATCCATTAGGAATGGGGTGGGTGCGCACCAACCGGGGCATGGGCGCACTTGAAGCTCTGACCCGAGGGGGGAGGCTGGGACAGGGCGATGCAGCTGACCTTAACATTGGTACCCCCACCATACGCTGGGAGAAAATGAGAAATAAATGAAATCAGAAAACAGGGAGGAGGGGGGCACGGGCAATACATGTCACCTCAATACGTGGACTCCCATGATCTGCTCGGAAAGAGAGAGAAAAGAAAATGTAATCATAGAGATAAGAGACACCTTTTCAGAAAATGAATCCGAAAAGAAAAGTAAAATGAGGCCTGTGGAGCAGGTCTGCGTGTGACTCCGGATCCCCCAACATCCAGTGCCACCACCGAAGATTCCTACGTGTAGAACCCCAAAAGCAACGGGACGAGAGTTCTGGTCACATACTCGCTCAAAATGACGTCCTGGAATTCTCCTGGAACTCCCTCCCCTCTCGGCCTCTCAAGGTTTCCTCCAGCGTGTCGGTTCCCACAGACCAGACCTTTGGTCTGACACCTGACAGTCCAGATGCCACGCATGCTGCCGCGTGGCGGCGGTGTCACGGCTCGGGACAAGAGGAGGCCCCACGGTGCGGGCTGGGGCGCCAGGCACCGCGACGGGCGCTGAGGGTGGGGGTGATCCCCCGGACCGCCTCCGCGCTCCCAGAAAGGGGACAGAACAAGAGGCAAAAAAAAAAAAAAAAGCCTACGGCACCCGGTATTCCCAGGCGGTCTCCCATCCAAGTACCAACCAGGCCCGACCCTGCTTAGCTTCCGAGACCAGAGGAGATCGGGGGCGTTCAGGGTGGTGTGGCCCTAGACGGCGGAGGGCGCCCCTGCCCCGCTCAAGAAGCCGAGCCTCTCTGCGCTTCCCCGCCGCCTCCTCCCGCCCCAGGCCCCGCGCCGCCGGGTCGGGTCGGGTCGGGCCTGTTGAGTTCGCCAGCCAGCCGGGTCCGGCGGGCTCCCAGGGACGGGGGTGACGGGCGGGGCGGGCCAGGGTGGGGGGCTGTCTCTCTATACACACACACACACTCACACTCACTCACACTCACACAAGATGCTCCTCCACGGCTGTACTCGCCAAGGTGGAGACCTTCCAGCCCCCATCCTCTCCTGGCCTGGCCTCCTTCACCTACCCGCTGCCCACCCCCAGCCCGTCGCCGCCGCAGCCGCCACCGCCTCCGAGGCGGCCACTGACTGCGCACGCGCGGGGCGCTTGCCCTTTGACCCCAGCCAGGGGCCGCCCTCCCCCACAACCCCTTTCAGCTGCGCCCCCCGCCCTGTGCGTGGGCTGCCGCCTATTCCCCCGGGTCAGGGCTGGGGCACAGCGCATGGGGGAGGGGAGCGAGTGTAGGGGCGTCTCTCGGGATGTGTCCCATGGGTGTGGTGGGGTGGGGTGGGGTGCTTTGGGGGGCTCTGAAGAAATCAATCCCCTCCATCTCCTCCCTCTGGAAAACGCCCAAGCCCTTGGAGACCTGCGGGCACCGCTACCGTGGGGGCCGGGACCCTCCTCTGTGTCCTCCTGTGGCCCAGTCCAAGGGGCCTGGGCCTGGCCGGGGCTGCATTGGACCCCGACCACCCTGGCGTGTGGACTCCCTAAAAATCGGCGATTAGATATTGGATTCCAGCTTCATTGAGGTCATTTCACTAATGAGTGCACCGGAAAGAGTTTCCTAAACCATCTGTGAGGGTGGCAACTGAAAGAGAATTTTAAAGCTGACAGAATAGGCGAGGGAAGGCATAGGAGATTTCCACACCCAGCAAGGAAGACTTTCCCGAAATGGAAGAAAGAAACGAGCAAACAGAGACACCGGTAGCCCGCCCGGATCAGAGTCTGCCCCTGAGAGAAAGTACCCTGACCAGGTTCACCCGTGGGTGGGTGGCGAGCTAGCGGCATTCAGAAGAGCGAGGCCCGCAGTCTGTGCGGAAGACACCTGCACTCGGGTGTGTGTGGCGGCACAATTCACAAGCAGCTCCAGATGTTAAACCAAGGAGAAGCCAGGGAGTTCCCAACGCCCCAGGTGTCCTCAGCCCACGACCGGCTGCTGTGGGAATGCGAAGCCCGGCTCCTTGTCTCAGAGCGGGACAACCAGGAGGTGTGATGTACACCCCGGGGTTCCCAGGAGGATCAGGCTGAAGCTGGGACTTGGCCTCAAAGTGTCCCCTCGCATGGCCACCCCCTTCCCCTTCCTGCTCCTCTACTCCTGGTGCCCCTCCATCCAGGGGCCAGACCTTAAAGAGTCACCGCAAGAGAATCCTGGTCCCAAAGGAGCCTTCTGGGGGACCCGTGCTGAGAGAGGTTGTGGGCATGGCCCGCTGGGGCTCTGCCCGACCCAGGGCTGAGAGATGCAACCTCCCAGCTCTGGGTCCCTGCAGCAAGTGTTGGCAAGCACAGGGCCAGTCCTCCAAAGGCCCAGGTGCAGGGAGCCCAGGCCAAGCAGCCTGTGGAAGAAGCCACTTGCCGTGCCACCCCGGGAACAGGACTGCAGGCCCCGGCCCTTCCCACCTCCTCCTCCTCCTCCTCCTCCCCCCCCACCCCCCACCCCCGCCCGACATGGCTCAGGGCTCAGAGACACCTCAGACTCTTGCTACCCAAAGTGCAAAGGGCATCAGTTGCTCATCCAAACCCCCCGCCCAGCAGACCACGTTGTCCAGCCAGCCCCCGGGCCTCCCTGGGGTACCCAGCACAAAAGGGCAGACACCCACCGGACCCTCAATCTCAGTTTTCGGATGTTTTTGCCACTCTAAGGACCCGCAGGCCAGCTGGGCCTTCGGGCAGGACAGAGAGCCCGCGGAATCCGACGTGGAGAGCTGGGTGTACGTCCCCATGAGGAGGCGGTCCCCACCTCCGCGGCTCTCCCCTTGCGGGGAGCGGCAGCCGCAGGGCCTCAGGGAAGACACCAGGCTGGGCCCCCACAGCACAGCGGGGGCACGTCCCCCGCACGCAACTTAGTGACGGCTGCTCGAGACTGCTGCGGCCACCCTGCTGCCGGGTTCCTGGAGGGCTTCCTGGAAGCAGCGTCCACACCAAGCCCTTGGAAGGCCCAGGGGACGGGGGAGCCGGTCATGCAGGGGCCGAGGACGGTGACGGGCAAGGAGGAGCATGTCAGGCAGGGGCCGAGGACGGGCCGGGCCGGGTAGGAAGGAGCCGTTCAGGCAGGGGCTGAGGACGGTGACGGGCCAGATGGGGAGGAGCGAGTCAGGCAGGGGTTGAAGTGATGGCCCGGGCGGGGAGGAGGGTGTCAGGCAGGGGCAGAGGATGGTGACAGGCCGGACGGGAAGGAGCCGGTCAGGCAGGGGCCCAGGACAGTGACGGGCCTGGCCGGGGGGGGGGGGGAGTGCGTCAGGCAGGGGCACAGGAGACGGGCTGGGTAAGGGTTAGGGTTACAGTTAGGGCACAATTCACAATCGCAAAGATGTGGAAGCGACCCGAGTGCCCATCCATCCAGGAGTGCACTAATAAAATGTGGCGCGTGGACACCACGGAGTGCTATTTGGCTATGAGGAGCAGTGGTGAGAGGGCACCTCTCGTGTTCTCCCGGCCAGAGCTGGAACCCGTTCCAGTAAGCCAAGTGTCCCAAGAACGGACACAAGAGCGCCACGTGCGCGCGCTCGCCAGCAGATTGGTAGGGACCGATGGACACCTAAGTGGACACAGAGGAATCGCCTTCATCGGGTGGGTGTCGGGCGGGCGGGGGGAGGGGATGGGCGTGCACATCCATTAGGAATGGGGTGGGTGCGCACCAACCGGGGCATGGGCGCACTTGAAGCTCTGACCCGAGGGGGGAGGCTGGGACAGGGCGATGCAGCTGACCTTAACATTGGTACCCCCACCATACGCTGGGAGAAAATGAGAAATAAATGAAATCAGAAAACGGGGAGGAGGGGGGCACGGGCAATACATGTCACCTCAATACGTGGACTCCCATGATCTGCTCGGAAAGAGAGAGAAAAGAAAATGTAATCATAGAGATAAGAGACACCTTTTCAGAAAATGAATCCGAAAAGAAAAGTAAAATGAGGCCTGTGGAGCAGGTCTGCGTGTGACTCCGGATCCCCCAACATCCAGTGCCACCACCGAAGATTCCTACGTGTAGAACCCCAAAAGCAACGGGACGAGAGTTCTGGTCACATACTCGCTCAAAATGACGTCCTGGAATTCTCCTGGAACTCCCTCCCCTCTCGGCCTCTCAAGGTTTCCTCCAGCGTGTCGGTTCCCACAGACCAGACCTTTGGTCTGACACCTGACAGTCCAGATGCCACGCATGCTGCCGCGTGGCGGCGGTGTCACGGCTCGGGACAAGAGGAGGCCCCACGGTGCGGGCTGGGGCGCCAGGCACCGCGACGGGCGCTGAGGGTGGGGGTGATCCCCCGGACCGCCGCCGCGCTCCCAGAAAGGGGACAGAACAAGAGGCAAAAAAAAAAAAAAAAAAAGCCTACGGCACCCGGTATTCCCAGGCGGTCTCCCATCCAAGTACCAACCAGGCCCGACCCTGCTTAGCTTCCGAGACCAGAGGAGATCGGGGGCGTTCAGGGTGGTGTGGCCCTAGACGGCGGAGGGCGCCCCTGCCCCGCTCAAGAAGCCGAGCCTCTCTGCGCTTCCCCGCCGCCTCCTCCCGCCCCAGGCCCCGCGCCGCCGGGTCGGGTCGGGTCGGGCCTGTTGAGTTCGCCAGCCAGCCGGGTCCGGCGGGCTCCCAGGGACAGGGGTGACGGGCGAGGCGGGGCGGGGTGGGGGGCTGTCTCTCTATACACACACACACACTCACACTCACTCACACTCACACAAGATGCTCCTCCACGGCTGTACTCGCCAAGGTGGAGACCTTCCAGCCCCCATCCTCTCCTGGCCTGGCCTCCTTCACCTACCCGCTGCCCACCCCCAGCCCGTCGCCGCCGCAGCCGCCGCCGCCTCCGAGGCGGCCACTGACTGCGCACGCGCGGGGCGCTTGCCCTTTGACCCCAGCCAGGGGCCGCCCTCCCCCACAACCCCTTTCAGCTGCGCCCCCCCGCCCTGTGCGTGGGCTGCCGCCTATTCCCCCGGGTCAGGGCTGGGGCACAGCGCATGGGGGAGGGGAGCGAGTGTAGGGGCGTCTCTCGGGATGTGTCCCATGGGTGTGGTGGGGTGGGGTGGGGTGCTTTGGGGGGCTCTGAAGAAATCAATCCCCTCCATCTCCTCCCTCTGGAAAACGCCCAAGCCCTTGGAGACCTGCGGGCACCGCTACCGTGGGGGCCGGGACCCTCCTCTGTGTCCTCCTGTGGCCCAGTCCAAGGGGCCTGGGCCTGGCCGGGGCTGCATTGGACCCCGACCACCCTGGCGTGTGGACTCCCTAAAAATCGGCGATTAGATATTGGATTCCAGCTTCATTGAGGTCATTTCACTAATGAGTGCACCGGAAAGAGTTTCCTAAACCATCTGTGAGGGTGGCAACTGAAAGAGAATTTTAAAGCTGACAGAATAGGCGAGGGAAGGCATAGGAGATTTCCACACCCAGCAAGGAAGACTTTCCCGAAATGGAAGAAAGAAACGAGCAAACAGAGACACCGGTAGCCCGCCCGGATCAGAGTCTGCCCCTGAGAGAAAGTACCCTGACCAGGTTCACCCGTGGGTGGTTGGCGAGCTAGCGGCATTCAGAAGAGCGAGGCCCGCAGTCTGTGCGGAAGACACCTGCACTCGGGTGTGTGTGGCGGCACAATTCACAAGCAGCTCCAGATGTTAAACCAAGGAGAAGCCAGGGAGTTCCCAACGCCCCAGGTGTCCTCAGCCCACGACCGGCTGCTGTGGGAATGCGAAGCCCGGCTCCTTGTCTCAGAGCGGGACAACCAGGAGGTGTGATGTACACCCCGGGGTTCCCAGGAGGATCAGGCTGAAGCTGGGACTTGGCCTCAAAGTGTCCCCTCGCATGGCCACCCCCTTCCCCTTCCTGCTCCTCTACTCCTGGTGCCCCTCCATCCAGGGGCCAGACCTTAAAGAGTCACCGCAAGAGAATCCTGGTCCCAAAGGAGCCTTCTGGGGGACCCGTGCTGAGAGAGGTTGTGGGCATGGCCCGCTGGGGCTCTGCCCGACCCAGGGCTGAGAGATGCAACCTCCCAGCTCTGGGTCCCTGCAGCAAGTGTTGGCAAGCACAGGGCCAGTCCTCCAAAGGCCCAGGTGCAGGGAGCCCAGGCCAAGCAGCCTGTGGAAGAAGCCACTTGCCGTGCCACCCCGGGAACAGGACTGCAGGCCCCGGCCCTTCCCACCTCCTCCTCCTCCTCCTCCTCCCCCCCCACCCCCCACCCCCGCCCGACATGGCTCAGGGCTCAGAGACACCTCAGACTCTTGCTACCCAAAGTGCAAAGGGCATCAGTTGCTCATCCAAACCCCCCGCCCAGCAGACCACGTTGTCCAGCCAGCCCCCGGGCCTCCCTGGGGTACCCAGCACAAAAGGGCAGACACCCACCGGACCCTCAATCTCAGTTTTCGGATGTTTTTGCCACTCTAAGGACCCGCAGGCCAGCTGGGCCTTCGGGCAGGACAGAGAGCCCGCGGAATCCGACGTGGAGAGCTGGGTGTACGTCCCCATGAGGAGGCAGTCCCCACCTCCGCGGCTCTCCCCTTGCGGGGAGCGGCAGCCGCAGGGCCTCAGGGAAGACACCAGGCTGGGCCCCCACAGCACAGCGGGGGCACGTCCCCCGCACGCAACTTAGTGACGGCTGCTCGAGACTGCTGCGGCCACCCTGCTGCCGGGTTCCTGGAGGGCTTCCTGGAAGCAGCGTCCACACCAAGCCCTTGGAAGGCCCAGGGGACGGGGGAGCCGGTCATGCAGGGGCCGAGGACGGTGACGGGCAAGGAGGAGCATGTCAGGCAGGGGCCGAGGACGGGCCGGGCCGGGTAGGAAGGAGCCGTTCAGGCAGGGGCTGAGGACGGTGACGGGCCAGATGGGGAGGAGCGAGTCAGGCAGGGGTTGAAGTGATGGCCCGGGCGGGGAGGAGGGTGTCAGGCAGGGGCAGAGGATGGTGACAGGCCGGACGGGAAGGAGCCGGTCAGGCAGGGGCCCAGGACAGTGACGGGCCTGGCCGGGGGGGGGGGGGGGAGTGCGTCAGGCAGGGGCACAGGAGACGGGCTGGGTAAGGGTTAGGGTTACAGTTAGGGCACAATTCACAATCGCAAAGATGTGGAAGCGACCCGAGTGCCCATCCATCCAGGAGTGCACTAATAAAATGTGGCGCGTGGACACCACGGAGTGCTATTTGGCTATGAGGAGCAGTGGTGAGAGGGCACCTCTCGTGTTCTCCCGGCCAGAGCTGGAACCCGTTCCAGTAAGCCAAGTGTCCCAAGAACGGACACAAGAGCGCCACGTGCGCGCGCTCGCCAGCAGATTGGTAGGGACCGATGGACACCTAAGTGGACACAGAGGAATCGCCTTCATCGGGTGGGTGTCGGGCGGGCGGGGGGAGGGGATGGGCGTGCACATCCATTAGGAATGGGGTGGGTGCGCACCAACCGGGGCATGGGCGCACTTGAAGCTCTGACCCGAGGGGGGAGGCTGGGACAGGGCGATGCAGCTGACCTTAACATTGGTACCCCCACCATACGCTGGGAGAAAATGAGAAATAAATGAAATCAGAAAACAGGGAGGAGGGGGGCACGGGCAATACATGTCACCTCAATACGTGGACTCCCATGATCTGCTCGGAAAGAGAGAGAAAAGAAAATGTAATCATAGAGATAAGAGACACCTTTTCAGAAAATGAATCCGAAAAGAAAAGTAAAATGAGGCCTGTGGAGCAGGTCTGCGTGTGACTCCGGATCCCCCAACATCCAGTGCCACCACCGAAGATTCCTACGTGTAGAACCCCAAAAGCAACGGGACGAGAGTTCTGGTCACATACTCGCTCAAAATGACGTCCTGGAATTCTCCTGGAACTCCCTCCCCTCTCGGCCTCTCAAGGTTTCCTCCAGCGTGTCGGTTCCCACAGACCAGACCTTTGGTCTGACACCTGACAGTCCAGATGCCACGCATGCTGCCGCGTGGCGGCGGTGTCACGGCTCGGGACAAGAGGAGGCCCCACGGTGCGGGCTGGGGCGCCAGGCACCGCGACGGGCGCTGAGGGTGGGGGTGATCCCCCGGACCGCCTCCGCGCTCCCAGAAAGGGGACAGAACAAGAGGCAAAAAAAAAAAAAAAAAGCCTACGGCACCCGGTATTCCCAGGCGGTCTCCCATCCAAGTACCAACCAGGCCCGACCCTGCTTAGCTTCCGAGACCAGAGGAGATCGGGGGCGTTCAGGGTGGTGTGGCCCTAGACGGCGGAGGGCGCCCCTGCCCCGCTCAAGAAGCCGAGCCTCTCTGCGCTTCCCCGCCGCCTCCTCCCGCCCCAGGCCCCGCGCCGCCGGGTCGGGTCGGGTCGGGCCTGTTGAGTTCGCCAGCCAGCCGGGTCCGGCGGGCTCCCAGGGACGGGGGTGACGGGCGGGGCGGGCCAGGGTGGGGGGCTGTCTCTCTATACACACACACACACTCACACTCACTCACACTCACACAAGATGCTCCTCCACGGCTGTACTCGCCAAGGTGGAGACCTTCCAGCCCCCATCCTCTCCTGGCCTGGCCTCCTTCACCTACCCGCTGCCCACCCCCAGCCCGTCGCCGCCGCAGCCGCCACCGCCTCCGAGGCGGCCACTGACTGCGCACGCGCGGGGCGCTTGCCCTTTGACCCCAGCCAGGGGCCGCCCTCCCCCACAACCCCTTTCAGCTGCGCCCCCCGCCCTGTGCGTGGGCTGCCGCCTATTCCCCCGGGTCAGGGCTGGGGCACAGCGCATGGGGGAGGGGAGCGAGTGTAGGGGCGTCTCTCGGGATGTGTCCCATGGGTGTGGTGGGGTGGGGTGGGGTGCTTTGGGGGGCTCTGAAGAAATCAATCCCCTCCATCTCCTCCCTCTGGAAAACGCCCAAGCCCTTGGAGACCTGCGGGCACCGCTACCGTGGGGGCCGGGACCCTCCTCTGTGTCCTCCTGTGGCCCAGTCCAAGGGGCCTGGGCCTGGCCGGGGCTGCATTGGACCCCGACCACCCTGGCGTGTGGACTCCCTAAAAATCGGCGATTAGATATTGGATTCCAGCTTCATTGAGGTCATTTCACTAATGAGTGCACCGGAAAGAGTTTCCTAAACCATCTGTGAGGGTGGCAACTGAAAGAGAATTTTAAAGCTGACAGAATAGGCGAGGGAAGGCATAGGAGATTTCCACACCCAGCAAGGAAGACTTTCCCGAAATGGAAGAAAGAAACGAGCAAACAGAGACACCGGTAGCCCGCCCGGATCAGAGTCTGCCCCTGAGAGAAAGTACCCTGACCAGGTTCACCCGTGGGTGGGTGGCGAGCTAGCGGCATTCAGAAGAGCGAGGCCCGCAGTCTGTGCGGAAGACACCTGCACTCGGGTGTGTGTGGCGGCACAATTCACAAGCAGCTCCAGATGTTAAACCAAGGAGAAGCCAGGGAGTTCCCAACGCCCCAGGTGTCCTCAGCCCACGACCGGCTGCTGTGGGAATGCGAAGCCCGGCTCCTTGTCTCAGAGCGGGACAACCAGGAGGTGTGATGTACACCCCGGGGTTCCCAGGAGGATCAGGCTGAAGCTGGGACTTGGCCTCAAAGTGTCCCCTCGCATGGCCACCCCCTTCCCCTTCCTGCTCCTCTACTCCTGGTGCCCCTCCATCCAGGGGCCAGACCTTAAAGAGTCACCGCAAGAGAATCCTGGTCCCAAAGGAGCCTTCTGGGGGACCCGTGCTGAGAGAGGTTGTGGGCATGGCCCGCTGGGGCTCTGCCCGACCCAGGGCTGAGAGATGCAACCTCCCAGCTCTGGGTCCCTGCAGCAAGTGTTGGCAAGCACAGGGCCAGTCCTCCAAAGGCCCAGGTGCAGGGAGCCCAGGCCAAGCAGCCTGTGGAAGAAGCCACTTGCCGTGCCACCCCGGGAACAGGACTGCAGGCCCCGGCCCTTCCCACCTCCTCCTCCTCCTCCTCCTCCCCCCCCACCCCCCACCCCCGCCCGACATGGCTCAGGGCTCAGAGACACCTCAGACTCTTGCTACCCAAAGTGCAAAGGGCATCAGTTGCTCATCCAAACCCCCCGCCCAGCAGACCACGTTGTCCAGCCAGCCCCCGGGCCTCCCTGGGGTACCCAGCACAAAAGGGCAGACACCCACCGGACCCTCAATCTCAGTTTTCGGATGTTTTTGCCACTCTAAGGACCCGCAGGCCAGCTGGGCCTTCGGGCAGGACAGAGAGCCCGCGGAATCCGACGTGGAGAGCTGGGTGTACGTCCCCATGAGGAGGCAGTCCCCACCTCCGCGGCTCTCCCCTTGCGGGGAGCGGCAGCCGCAGGGCCTCAGGGAAGACACCAGGCTGGGCCCCCACAGCACAGCGGGGGCACGTCCCCCGCACGCAACTTAGTGACGGCTGCTCGAGACTGCTGCGGCCACCCTGCTGCCGGGTTCCTGGAGGGCTTCCTGGAAGCAGCGTCCACACCAAGCCCTTGGAAGGCCCAGGGGACGGGGGAGCCGGTCATGCAGGGGCCGAGGACGGTGACGGGCAAGGAGGAGCATGTCAGGCAGGGGCCGAGGACGGGCCGGGCCGGGTAGGAAGGAGCCGTTCAGGCAGGGGCTGAGGACGGTGACGGGCCAGATGGGGAGGAGCGAGTCAGGCAGGGGTTGAAGTGATGGCCCGGGCGGGGAGGAGGGTGTCAGGCAGGGGCAGAGGATGGTGACAGGCCGGACGGGAAGGAGCCGGTCAGGCAGGGGCCCAGGACAGTGACGGGCCTGGCCGGGGGGGGGGGGGGGAGTGCGTCAGGCAGGGGCACAGGAGACGGGCTGGGTAAGGGTTAGGGTTACAGTTAGGGCACAATTCACAATCGCAAAGATGTGGAAGCGACCCGAGTGCCCATCCATCCAGGAGTGCACTAATAAAATGTGGCGCGTGGACACCACGGAGTGCTATTTGGCTATGAGGAGCAGTGGTGAGAGGGCACCTCTCGTGTTCTCCCGGCCAGAGCTGGAACCCGTTCCAGTAAGCCAAGTGTCCCAAGAACGGACACAAGAGCGCCACGTGCGCGCGCTCGCCAGCAGATTGGTAGGGACCGATGGACACCTAAGTGGACACAGAGGAATCGCCTTCATCGGGTGGGTGTCGGGCGGGCGGGGGGAGGGGATGGGCGTGCACATCCATTAGGAATGGGGTGGGTGCGCACCAACCGGGGCATGGGCGCACTTGAAGCTCTGACCCGAGGGGGGAGGCTGGGACAGGGCGATGCAGCTGACCTTAACATTGGTACCCCCACCATACGCTGGGAGAAAATGAGAAATAAATGAAATCAGAAAACAGGGAGGAGGGGGGCACGGGCAATACATGTCACCTCAATACGTGGACTCCCATGATCTGCTCGGAAAGAGAGAGAAAAGAAAATGTAATCATAGAGATAAGAGACACCTTTTCAGAAAATGAATCCGAAAAGAAAAGTAAAATGAGGCCTGTGGAGCAGGTCTGCGTGTGACTCCGGATCCCCCAACATCCAGTGCCACCACCGAAGATTCCTACGTGTAGAACCCCAAAAGCAACGGGACGAGAGTTCTGGTCACATACTCGCTCAAAATGACGTCCTGGAATTCTCCTGGAACTCCCTCCCCTCTCGGCCTCTCAAGGTTTCCTCCAGCGTGTCGGTTCCCACAGACCAGACCTTTGGTCTGACACCTGACAGTCCAGATGCCACGCATGCTGCCGCGTGGCGGCGGTGTCACGGCTCGGGACAAGAGGAGGCCCCACGGTGCGGGCTGGGGCGCCAGGCACCGCGACGGGCGCTGAGGGTGGGGGTGATCCCCCGGACCGCCTCCGCGCTCCCAGAAAGGGGACAGAACAAGAGGCAAAAAAAAAAAAAAAAAGCCTACGGCACCCGGTATTCCCAGGCGGTCTCCCATCCAAGTACCAACCAGGCCCGACCCTGCTTAGCTTCCGAGACCAGAGGAGATCGGGGGCGTTCAGGGTGGTGTGGCCCTAGACGGCGGAGGGCGCCCCTGCCCCGCTCAAGAAGCCGAGCCTCTCTGCGCTTCCCCGCCGCCTCCTCCCGCCCCAGGCCCCGCGCCGCCGGGTCGGGTCGGGTCGGGCCTGTTGAGTTCGCCAGCCAGCCGGGTCCGGCGGGCTCCCAGGGACGGGGGTGACGGGCGGGGCGGGCCAGGGTGGGGGGCTGTCTCTCTATACACACACACACACTCACACTCACTCACACTCACACAAGATGCTCCTCCACGGCTGTACTCGCCAAGGTGGAGACCTTCCAGCCCCCATCCTCTCCTGGCCTGGCCTCCTTCACCTACCCGCTGCCCACCCCCAGCCCGTCGCCGCCGCAGCCGCCACCGCCTCCGAGGCGGCCACTGACTGCGCACGCGCGGGGCGCTTGCCCTTTGACCCCAGCCAGGGGCCGCCCTCCCCCACAACCCCTTTCAGCTGCGCCCCCCGCCCTGTGCGTGGGCTGCCGCCTATTCCCCCGGGTCAGGGCTGGGGCACAGCGCATGGGGGAGGGGAGCGAGTGTAGGGGCGTCTCTCGGGATGTGTCCCATGGGTGTGGTGGGGTGGGGTGGGGTGCTTTGGGGGGCTCTGAAGAAATCAATCCCCTCCATCTCCTCCCTCTGGAAAACGCCCAAGCCCTTGGAGACCTGCGGGCACCGCTACCGTGGGGGCCGGGACCCTCCTCTGTGTCCTCCTGTGGCCCAGTCCAAGGGGCCTGGGCCTGGCCGGGGCTGCATTGGACCCCGACCACCCTGGCGTGTGGACTCCCTAAAAATCGGCGATTAGATATTGGATTCCAGCTTCATTGAGGTCATTTCACTAATGAGTGCACCGGAAAGAGTTTCCTAAACCATCTGTGAGGGTGGCAACTGAAAGAGAATTTTAAAGCTGACAGAATAGGCGAGGGAAGGCATAGGAGATTTCCACACCCAGCAAGGAAGACTTTCCCGAAATGGAAGAAAGAAACGAGCAAACAGAGACACCGGTAGCCCGCCCGGATCAGAGTCTGCCCCTGAGAGAAAGTACCCTGACCAGGTTCACCCGTGGGTGGGTGGCGAGCTAGCGGCATTCAGAAGAGCGAGGCCCGCAGTCTGTGCGGAAGACACCTGCACTCGGGTGTGTGTGGCGGCACAATTCACAAGCAGCTCCAGATGTTAAACCAAGGAGAAGCCAGGGAGTTCCCAACGCCCCAGGTGTCCTCAGCCCACGACCGGCTGCTGTGGGAATGCGAAGCCCGGCTCCTTGTCTCAGAGCGGGACAACCAGGAGGTGTGATGTACACCCCGGGGTTCCCAGGAGGATCAGGCTGAAGCTGGGACTTGGCCTCAAAGTGTCCCCTCGCATGGCCACCCCCTTCCCCTTCCTGCTCCTCTACTCCTGGTGCCCCTCCATCCAGGGGCCAGACCTTAAAGAGTCACCGCAAGAGAATCCTGGTCCCAAAGGAGCCTTCTGGGGGACCCGTGCTGAGAGAGGTTGTGGGCATGGCCCGCTGGGGCTCTGCCCGACCCAGGGCTGAGAGATGCAACCTCCCAGCTCTGGGTCCCTGCAGCAAGTGTTGGCAAGCACAGGGCCAGTCCTCCAAAGGCCCAGGTGCAGGGAGCCCAGGCCAAGCAGCCTGTGGAAGAAGCCACTTGCCGTGCCACCCCGGGAACAGGACTGCAGGCCCCGGCCCTTCCCACCTCCTCCTCCTCCTCCTCCTCCCCCCCCACCCCCCACCCCCGCCCGACATGGCTCAGGGCTCAGAGACACCTCAGACTCTTGCTACCCAAAGTGCAAAGGGCATCAGTTGCTCATCCAAACCCCCCGCCCAGCAGACCACGTTGTCCAGCCAGCCCCCGGGCCTCCCTGGGGTACCCAGCACAAAAGGGCAGACACCCACCGGACCCTCAATCTCAGTTTTCGGATGTTTTTGCCACTCTAAGGACCCGCAGGCCAGCTGGGCCTTCGGGCAGGACAGAGAGCCCGCGGAATCCGACGTGGAGAGCTGGGTGTACGTCCCCATGAGGAGGCAGTCCCCACCTCCGCGGCTCTCCCCTTGCGGGGAGCGGCAGCCGCAGGGCCTCAGGGAAGACACCAGGCTGGGCCCCCACAGCACAGCGGGGGCACGTCCCCCGCACGCAACTTAGTGACGGCTGCTCGAGACTGCTGCGGCCACCCTGCTGCCGGGTTCCTGGAGGGCTTCCTGGAAGCAGCGTCCACACCAAGCCCTTGGAAGGCCCAGGGGACGGGGGAGCCGGTCATGCAGGGGCCGAGGACGGTGACGGGCAAGGAGGAGCATGTCAGGCAGGGGCCGAGGACGGGCCGGGCCGGGTAGGAAGGAGCCGTTCAGGCAGGGGCTGAGGACGGTGACGGGCCAGATGGGGAGGAGCGAGTCAGGCAGGGGTTGAAGTGATGGCCCGGGCGGGGAGGAGGGTGTCAGGCAGGGGCAGAGGATGGTGACAGGCCGGACGGGAAGGAGCCGGTCAGGCAGGGGCCCAGGACAGTGACGGGCCTGGCCGGGGGGGGGGGGGGGGAGTGCGTCAGGCAGGGGCACAGGAGACGGGCTGGGTAAGGGTTAGGGTTACAGTTAGGGCACAATTCACAATCGCAAAGATGTGGAAGCGACCCGAGTGCCCATCCATCCAGGAGTGCACTAATAAAATGTGGCGCGTGGACACCACGGAGTGCTATTTGGCTATGAGGAGCAGTGGTGAGAGGGCACCTCTCGTGTTCTCCCGGCCAGAGCTGGAACCCGTTCCAGTAAGCCAAGTGTCCCAAGAACGGACACAAGAGCGCCACGTGCGCGCGCTCGCCAGCAGATTGGTAGGGACCGATGGACACCTAAGTGGACACAGAGGAATCGCCTTCATCGGGTGGGTGTCGGGCGGGCGGGGGGAGGGGATGGGCGTGCACATCCATTAGGAATGGGGTGGGTGCGCACCAACCGGGGCATGGGCGCACTTGAAGCTCTGACCCGAGGGGGGAGGCTGGGACAGGGCGATGCAGCTGACCTTAACATTGGTACCCCCACCATACGCTGGGAGAAAATGAGAAATAAATGAAATCAGAAAACAGGGAGGAGGGGGGCACGGGCAATACATGTCACCTCAATACGTGGACTCCCATGATCTGCTCGGAAAGAGAGAGAAAAGAAAATGTAATCATAGAGATAAGAGACACCTTTTCAGAAAATGAATCCGAAAAGAAAAGTAAAATGAGGCCTGTGGAGCAGGTCTGCGTGTGACTCCGGATCCCCCAACATCCAGTGCCACCACCGAAGATTCCTACGTGTAGAACCCCAAAAGCAACGGGACGAGAGTTCTGGTCACATACTCGCTCAAAATGACGTCCTGGAATTCTCCTGGAACTCCCTCCCCTCTCGGCCTCTCAAGGTTTCCTCCAGCGTGTCGGTTCCCACAGACCAGACCTTTGGTCTGACACCTGACAGTCCAGATGCCACGCATGCTGCCGCGTGGCGGCGGTGTCACGGCTCGGGACAAGAGGAGGCCCCACGGTGCGGGCTGGGGCGCCAGGCACCGCGACGGGCGCTGAGGGTGGGGGTGATCCCCCGGACCGCCTCCGCGCTCCCAGAAAGGGGACAGAACAAGAGGCAAAAAAAAAAAAAAAAAGCCTACGGCACCCGGTATTCCCAGGCGGTCTCCCATCCAAGTACCAACCAGGCCCGACCCTGCTTAGCTTCCGAGACCAGAGGAGATCGGGGGCGTTCAGGGTGGTGTGGCCCTAGACGGCGGAGGGCGCCCCTGCCCCGCTCAAGAAGCCGAGCCTCTCTGCGCTTCCCCGCCGCCTCCTCCCGCCCCAGGCCCCGCGCCGCCGGGTCGGGTCGGGTCGGGCCTGTTGAGTTCGCCAGCCAGCCGGGTCCGGCGGGCTCCCAGGGACGGGGGTGACGGGCGGGGCGGGCCAGGGTGGGGGGCTGTCTCTCTATACACACACACACACTCACACTCACTCACACTCACACAAGATGCTCCTCCACGGCTGTACTCGCCAAGGTGGAGACCTTCCAGCCCCCATCCTCTCCTGGCCTGGCCTCCTTCACCTACCCGCTGCCCACCCCCAGCCCGTCGCCGCCGCAGCCGCCACCGCCTCCGAGGCGGCCACTGACTGCGCACGCGCGGGGCGCTTGCCCTTTGACCCCAGCCAGGGGCCGCCCTCCCCCACAACCCCTTTCAGCTGCGCCCCCCGCCCTGTGCGTGGGCTGCCGCCTATTCCCCCGGGTCAGGGCTGGGGCACAGCGCATGGGGGAGGGGAGCGAGTGTAGGGGCGTCTCTCGGGATGTGTCCCATGGGTGTGGTGGGGTGGGGTGGGGTGCTTTGGGGGGCTCTGAAGAAATCAATCCCCTCCATCTCCTCCCTCTGGAAAACGCCCAAGCCCTTGGAGACCTGCGGGCACCGCTACCGTGGGGGCCGGGACCCTCCTCTGTGTCCTCCTGTGGCCCAGTCCAAGGGGCCTGGGCCTGGCCGGGGCTGCATTGGACCCCGACCACCCTGGCGTGTGGACTCCCTAAAAATCGGCGATTAGATATTGGATTCCAGCTTCATTGAGGTCATTTCACTAATGAGTGCACCGGAAAGAGTTTCCTAAACCATCTGTGAGGGTGGCAACTGAAAGAGAATTTTAAAGCTGACAGAATAGGCGAGGGAAGGCATAGGAGATTTCCACACCCAGCAAGGAAGACTTTCCCGAAATGGAAGAAAGAAACGAGCAAACAGAGACACCGGTAGCCCGCCCGGATCAGAGTCTGCCCCTGAGAGAAAGTACCCTGACCAGGTTCACCCGTGGGTGGGTGGCGAGCTAGCGGCATTCAGAAGAGCGAGGCCCGCAGTCTGTGCGGAAGACACCTGCACTCGGGTGTGTGTGGCGGCACAATTCACAAGCAGCTCCAGATGTTAAACCAAGGAGAAGCCAGGGAGTTCCCAACGCCCCAGGTGTCCTCAGCCCACGACCGGCTGCTGTGGGAATGCGAAGCCCGGCTCCTTGTCTCAGAGCGGGACAACCAGGAGGTGTGATGTACACCCCGGGGTTCCCAGGAGGATCAGGCTGAAGCTGGGACTTGGCCTCAAAGTGTCCCCTCGCATGGCCACCCCCTTCCCCTTCCTGCTCCTCTACTCCTGGTGCCCCTCCATCCAGGGGCCAGACCTTAAAGAGTCACCGCAAGAGAATCCTGGTCCCAAAGGAGCCTTCTGGGGGACCCGTGCTGAGAGAGGTTGTGGGCATGGCCCGCTGGGGCTCTGCCCGACCCAGGGCTGAGAGATGCAACCTCCCAGCTCTGGGTCCCTGCAGCAAGTGTTGGCAAGCACAGGGCCAGTCCTCCAAAGGCCCAGGTGCAGGGAGCCCAGGCCAAGCAGCCTGTGGAAGAAGCCACTTGCCGTGCCACCCCGGGAACAGGACTGCAGGCCCCGGCCCTTCCCACCTCCTCCTCCTCCTCCTCCTCCCCCCCCACCCCCCACCCCCGCCCGACATGGCTCAGGGCTCAGAGACACCTCAGACTCTTGCTACCCAAAGTGCAAAGGGCATCAGTTGCTCATCCAAACCCCCCGCCCAGCAGACCACGTTGTCCAGCCAGCCCCCGGGCCTCCCTGGGGTACCCAGCACAAAAGGGCAGACACCCACCGGACCCTCAATCTCAGTTTTCGGATGTTTTTGCCACTCTAAGGACCCGCAGGCCAGCTGGGCCTTCGGGCAGGACAGAGAGCCCGCGGAATCCGACGTGGAGAGCTGGGTGTACGTCCCCATGAGGAGGCGGTCCCCACCTCCGCGGCTCTCCCCTTGCGGGGAGCGGCAGCCGCAGGGCCTCAGGGAAGACACCAGGCTGGGCCCCCACAGCACAGCGGGGGCACGTCCCCCGCACGCAACTTAGTGACGGCTGCTCGAGACTGCTGCGGCCACCCTGCTGCCGGGTTCCTGGAGGGCTTCCTGGAAGCAGCGTCCACACCAAGCCCTTGGAAGGCCCAGGGGACGGGGGAGCCGGTCATGCAGGGGCCGAGGACGGTGACGGGCAAGGAGGAGCATGTCAGGCAGGGGCCGAGGACGGGCCGGGCCGGGTAGGAAGGAGCCGTTCAGGCAGGGGCTGAGGACGGTGACGGGCCAGATGGGGAGGAGCGAGTCAGGCAGGGGTTGAAGTGATGGCCCGGGCGGGGAGGAGGGTGTCAGGCAGGGGCAGAGGATGGTGACAGGCCGGACGGGAAGGAGCCGGTCAGGCAGGGGCCCAGGACAGTGACGGGCCTGGCCGGGGGGGGGGGGGGGAGTGCGTCAGGCAGGGGCACAGGAGACGGGCTGGGTAAGGGTTAGGGTTACAGTTAGGGCACAATTCACAATCGCAAAGATGTGGAAGCGACCCGAGTGCCCATCCATCCAGGAGTGCACTAATAAAATGTGGCGCGTGGACACCACGGAGTGCTATTTGGCTATGAGGAGCAGTGGTGAGAGGGCACCTCTCGTGTTCTCCCGGCCAGAGCTGGAACCCGTTCCAGTAAGCCAAGTGTCCCAAGAACGGACACAAGAGCGCCACGTGCGCGCGCTCGCCAGCAGATTGGTAGGGACCGATGGACACCTAAGTGGACACAGAGGAATCGCCTTCATCGGGTGGGTGTCGGGCGGGCGGGGGGAGGGGATGGGCGTGCACATCCATTAGGAATGGGGTGGGTGCGCACCAACCGGGGCATGGGCGCACTTGAAGCTCTGACCCGAGGGGGGAGGCTGGGACAGGGCGATGCAGCTGACCTTAACATTGGTACCCCCACCATACGCTGGGAGAAAATGAGAAATAAATGAAATCAGAAAACGGGGAGGAGGGGGGCACGGGCAATACATGTCACCTCAATACGTGGACTCCCATGATCTGCTCGGAAAGAGAGAGAAAAGAAAATGTAATCATAGAGATAAGAGACACCTTTTCAGAAAATGAATCCGAAAAGAAAAGTAAAATGAGGCCTGTGGAGCAGGTCTGCGTGTGACTCCGGATCCCCCAACATCCAGTGCCACCACCGAAGATTCCTACGTGTAGAACCCCAAAAGCAACGGGACGAGAGTTCTGGTCACATACTCGCTCAAAATGACGTCCTGGAATTCTCCTGGAACTCCCTCCCCTCTCAGCCTCTCAAGGTTTCCTCCAGCGTGTCGGTTCCCACAGACCAGACCTTTGGTCTGACACCTGACAGTCCAGATGCCACGCATGCTGCCGCGTGGCGGCGGTGTCACGGCTCGGGACAAGAGGAGGCCCCACGGTGCGGGCTGGGGCGCCAGGCACCGCGACGGGCGCTGAGGGTGGGGGTGATCCCCCGGACCGCCGCCGCGCTCCCAGAAAGGGGACAGAACAAGAGGCAAAAAAAAAAAAAAAAAGCCTACGGCACCCGGTATTCCCAGGCGGTCTCCCATCCAAGTACCAACCAGGCCCGACCCTGCTTAGCTTCCGAGACCAGAGGAGATCGGGGGCGTTCAGGGTGGTGTGGCCCTAGACGGCGGAGGGCGCCCCTGCCCCGCTCAAGAAGCCGAGCCTCTCTGCGCTTCCCCGCCGCCTCCTCCCGCCCCAGGCCCCGCGCCGCCGGGTCGGGTCGGGTCGGGCCTGTTGAGTTCGCCAGCCAGCCGGGTCCGGCGGGCTCCCAGGGACGGGGGTGACGGGCGGGGCGGGGCGGGGTGGGGGGCTGTCTCTCTATACACACACACACACTCACACTCACTCACACTCACACAAGATGCTCCTCCACGGCTGTACTCGCCAAGGTGGAGACCTTCCAGCCCCCATCCTCTCCTGGCCTGGCCTCCTTCACCTACCCGCTGCCCACCCCCAGCCCGTCGCCGCCGCAGCCGCCGCCGCCTCCGAGGCGGCCACTGACTGCGCACGCGCGGGGCGCTTGCCCTTTGACCCCAGCCAGGGGCCGCCCTCCCCCACAACCCCTTTCAGCTGCGCCCCCCCGCCCTGTGCGTGGGCTGCCGCCTATTCCCCCGGGTCAGGGCTGGGGCACAGCGCATGGGGGAGGGGAGCGAGTGTAGGGGCGTCTCTCGGGATGTGTCCCATGGGTGTGGTGGGGTGGGGTGGGGTGCTTTGGGGGGCTCTGAAGAAATCAATCCCCTCCATCTCCTCCCTCTGGAAAACGCCCAAGCCCTTGGAGACCTGCGGGCACCGCTACCGTGGGGGCCGGGACCCTCCTCTGTGTCCTCCTGTGGCCCAGTCCAAGGGGCCTGGGCCTGGCCGGGGCTGCATTGGACCCCGACCACCCTGGCGTGTGGACTCCCTAAAAATCGGCGATTAGATATTGGATTCCAGCTTCATTGAGGTCATTTCACTAATGAGTGCACCGGAAAGAGTTTCCTAAACCATCTGTGAGGGTGGCAACTGAAAGAGAATTTTAAAGCTGACAGAATAGGCGAGGGAAGGCATAGGAGATTTCCACACCCAGCAAGGAAGACTTTCCCGAAATGGAAGAAAGAAACGAGCAAACAGAGACACCGGTAGCCCGCCCGGATCAGAGTCTGCCCCTGAGAGAAAGTACCCTGACCAGGTTCACCCGTGGGTGGTTGGCGAGCTAGCGGCATTCAGAAGAGCGAGGCCCGCAGTCTGTGCGGAAGACACCTGCACTCGGGTGTGTGTGGCGGCACAATTCACAAGCAGCTCCAGATGTTAAACCAAGGAGAAGCCAGGGAGTTCCCAACGCCCCAGGTGTCCTCAGCCCACGACCGGCTGCTGTGGGAATGCGAAGCCCGGCTCCTTGTCTCAGAGCGGGACAACCAGGAGGTGTGATGTACACCCCGGGGTTCCCAGGAGGATCAGGCTGAAGCTGGGACTTGGCCTCAAAGTGTCCCCTCGCATGGCCACCCCCTTCCCCTTCCTGCTCCTCTACTCCTGGTGCCCCTCCATCCAGGGGCCAGACCTTAAAGAGTCACCGCAAGAGAATCCTGGTCCCAAAGGAGCCTTCTGGGGGACCCGTGCTGAGAGAGGTTGTGGGCATGGCCCGCTGGGGCTCTGCCCGACCCAGGGCTGAGAGATGCAACCTCCCAGCTCTGGGTCCCTGCAGCAAGTGTTGGCAAGCACAGGGCCAGTCCTCCAAAGGCCCAGGTGCAGGGAGCCCAGGCCAAGCAGCCTGTGGAAGAAGCCACTTGCCGTGCCACCCCGGGAACAGGACTGCAGGCCCCGGCCCTTCCCACCTCCTCCTCCTCCTCCTCCTCCCCCCCCACCCCCCACCCCCGCCCGACATGGCTCAGGGCTCAGAGACACCTCAGACTCTTGCTACCCAAAGTGCAAAGGGCATCAGTTGCTCATCCAAACCCCCCGCCCAGCAGACCACGTTGTCCAGCCAGCCCCCGGGCCTCCCTGGGGTACCCAGCACAAAAGGGCAGACACCCACCGGACCCTCAATCTCAGTTTTCGGATGTTTTTGCCACTCTAAGGACCCGCAGGCCAGCTGGGCCTTCGGGCAGGACAGAGAGCCCGCGGAATCCGACGTGGAGAGCTGGGTGTACGTCCCCATGAGGAGGCGGTCCCCACCTCCGCGGCTCTCCCCTTGCGGGGAGCGGCAGCCGCAGGGCCTCAGGGAAGACACCAGGCTGGGCCCCCACAGCACAGCGGGGGCACGTCCCCCGCACGCAACTTAGTGACGGCTGCTCGAGACTGCTGCGGCCACCCTGCTGCCGGGTTCCTGGAGGGCTTCCTGGAAGCAGCGTCCACACCAAGCCCTTGGAAGGCCCAGGGGACGGGGGAGCCGGTCATGCAGGGGCCGAGGACGGTGACGGGCAAGGAGGAGCATGTCAGGCAGGGGCCGAGGACGGGCCGGGCCGGGTAGGAAGGAGCCGTTCAGGCAGGGGCTGAGGACGGTGACGGGCCAGATGGGGAGGAGCGAGTCAGGCAGGGGTTGAAGTGATGGCCCGGGCGGGGAGGAGGGTGTCAGGCAGGGGCAGAGGATGGTGACAGGCCGGACGGGAAGGAGCCGGTCAGGCAGGGGCCCAGGACAGTGACGGGCCTGGCCGGGGGGGGGGGGGGAGTGCGTCAGGCAGGGGCACAGGAGACGGGCTGGGTAAGGGTTAGGGTTACAGTTAGGGCACAATTCACAATCGCAAAGATGTGGAAGCGACCCGAGTGCCCATCCATCCAGGAGTGCACTAATAAAATGTGGCGCGTGGACACCACGGAGTGCTATTTGGCTATGAGGAGCAGTGGTGAGAGGGCACCTCTCGTGTTCTCCCGGCCAGAGCTGGAACCCGTTCCAGTAAGCCAAGTGTCCCAAGAACGGACACAAGAGCGCCACGTGCGCGCGCTCGCCAGCAGATTGGTAGGGACCGATGGACACCTAAGTGGACACAGAGGAATCGCCTTCATCGGGTGGGTGTCGGGCGGGCGGGGGGAGGGGATGGGCGTGCACATCCATTAGGAATGGGGTGGGTGCGCACCAACCGGGGCATGGGCGCACTTGAAGCTCTGACCCGAGGGGGGAGGCGGGGACAGGGCGATGCAGCTGACCTTAACATTGGTACCCCCACCATACGCTGGGAGAAAATGAGAAATAAATGAAATCAGAAAACGGGGAGGAGGGGGGCACGGGCAATACATGTCACCTCAATACGTGGACTCCCATGATCTGCTCGGAAAGAGAGAGAAAAGAAAATGTAATCATAGAGATAAGAGACACCTTTTCAGAAAATGAATCCGAAAAGAAAAGTAAAATGAGGCCTGTGGAGCAGGTCTGCGTGTGACTCCGGATCCCCCAACATCCAGTGCCACCACCGAAGATTCCTACGTGTAGAACCCCAAAAGCAACGGGACGAGAGTTCTGGTCACATACTCGCTCAAAATGACGTCCTGGAATTCTCCTGGAACTCCCTCCCCTCTCAGCCTCTCAAGGTTTCCTCCAGCGTGTCGGTTCCCACAGACCAGACCTTTGGTCTGACACCTGACAGTCCAGATGCCACGCATGCTGCCGCGTGGCGGCGGTGTCACGGCTCGGGACAAGAGGAGGCCCCACGGTGCGGGCTGGGGCGCCAGGCACCGCGACGGGCGCTGAGGGTGGGGGTGATCCCCCGGACCGCCGCCGCGCTCCCAGAAAGGGGACAGAACAAGAGGCAAAAAAAAAAAAAAAAAGCCTACGGCACCCGGTATTCCCAGGCGGTCTCCCATCCAAGTACCAACCAGGCCCGACCCTGCTTAGCTTCCGAGACCAGAGGAGATCGGGGGCGTTCAGGGTGGTGTGGCCCTAGACGGCGGAGGGCGCCCCTGCCCCGCTCAAGAAGCCGAGCCTCTCTGCGCTTCCCCGCCGCCTCCTCCCGCCCCAGGCCCCGCGCCGCCGGGTCGGGTCGGGTCGGGCCTGTTGAGTTCGCCAGCCAGCCGGGTCCGGCGGGCTCCCAGGGACGGGGGTGACGGGCGGGGCGGGGCGGGGTGGGGGGCTGTCTCTCTATACACACACACACACTCACACTCACTCACACTCACACAAGATGCTCCTCCACGGCTGTACTCGCCAAGGTGGAGACCTTCCAGCCCCCATCCTCTCCTGGCCTGGCCTCCTTCACCTACCCGCTGCCCACCCCCAGCCCGTCGCCGCCGCAGCCGCCACCGCCTCCGAGGCGGCCACTGACTGCGCACGCGCGGGGCGCTTGCCCTTTGACCCCAGCCAGGGGCCGCCCTCCCCCACAACCCCTTTCAGCTGCGCCCCCCGCCCTGTGCGTGGGCTGCCGCCTATTCCCCCGGGTCAGGGCTGGGGCACAGCGCATGGGGGAGGGGAGCGAGTGTAGGGGCGTCTCTCGGGATGTGTCCCATGGGTGTGGTGGGGTGGGGTGGGGTGCTTTGGGGGGCTCTGAAGAAATCCATCCCCTCCATCTCCTCCCTCTGGAAAACGCCCAAGCCCTTGGAGACCTGCGGGCACCGCTACCGTGGGGGCCGGGACCCTCCTCTGTGTCCTCCTGTGGCCCAGTCCAAGGGGCCTGGGCCTGGCCGGGGCTGCATTGGACCCCGACCACCCTGGCGTGTGGACTCCCTAAAAATCGGCGATTAGATATTGGATTCCAGCTTCATTGAGGTCATTTCACTAATGAGTGCACCGGAAAGAGTTTCCTAAACCATCTGTGAGGGTGGCAACTGAAAGAGAATTTTAAAGCTGACAGAATAGGCGAGGGAAGGCATAGGAGATTTCCACACCCAGCAAGGAAGACTTTCCCGAAATGGAAGAAAGAAACGAGCAAACAGAGACACCGGTAGCCCGCCCGGATCAGAGTCTGCCCCTGAGAGAAAGTACCCTGACCAGGTTCACCCGTGGGTGGTTGGCGAGCTAGCGGCATTCAGAAGAGCGAGGCCCGCAGTCTGTGCGGAAGACACCTGCACTCGGGTGTGTGTGGCGGCACAATTCACAAGCAGCTCCAGATGTTAAACCAAGGAGAAGCCAGGGAGTTCCCAACGCCCCAGGTGTCCTCAGCCCACGACCGGCTGCTGTGGGAATGCGAAGCCCGGCTCCTTGTCTCAGAGCGGGACAACCAGGAGGTGTGATGTACACCCCGGGGTTCCCAGGAGGATCAGGCTGAAGCTGGGACTTGGCCTCAAAGTGTCCCCTCGCATGGCCACCCCCTTCCCCTTCCTGCTCCTCTACTCCTGGTGCCCCTCCATCCAGGGGCCAGACCTTAAAGAGTCACCGCAAGAGAATCCTGGTCCCAAAGGAGCCTTCTGGGGGACCCGTGCTGAGAGAGGTTGTGGGCATGGCCCGCTGGGGCTCTGCCCGACCCAGGGCTGAGAGATGCAACCTCCCAGCTCTGGGTCCCTGCAGCAAGTGTTGGCAAGCACAGGGCCAGTCCTCCAAAGGCCCAGGTGCAGGGAGCCCAGGCCAAGCAGCCTGTGGAAGAAGCCACTTGCCGTGCCACCCCGGGAACAGGACTGCAGGCCCCGGCCCTTCCCACCTCCTCCTCCTCCTCCTCCTCCCCCCCCACCCCCCACCCCCGCCCGACATGGCTCAGGGCTCAGAGACACCTCAGACTCTTGCTACCCAAAGTGCAAAGGGCATCAGTTGCTCATCCAAACCCCCCGCCCAGCAGACCACGTTGTCCAGCCAGCCCCCGGGCCTCCCTGGGGTACCCAGCACAAAAGGGCAGACACCCACCGGACCCTCAATCTCAGTTTTCGGATGTTTTTGCCACTCTAAGGACCCGCAGGCCAGCTGGGCCTTCGGGCAGGACAGAGAGCCCGCGGAATCCGACGTGGAGAGCTGGGTGTACGTCCCCATGAGGAGGCGGTCCCCACCTCCGCGGCTCTCCCCTTGCGGGGAGCGGCAGCCGCAGGGCCTCAGGGAAGACACCAGGCTGGGCCCCCACAGCACAGCGGGGGCACGTCCCCCGCACGCAACTTAGTGACGGCTGCTCGAGACTGCTGCGGCCACCCTGCTGCCGGGTTCCTGGAGGGCTTCCTGGAAGCAGCGTCCACACCAAGCCCTTGGAAGGCCCAGGGGACGGGGGAGCCGGTCATGCAGGGGCCGAGGACGGTGACGGGCAAGGAGGAGCATGTCAGGCAGGGGCCGAGGACGGGCCGGGCCGGGTAGGAAGGAGCCGTTCAGGCAGGGGCTGAGGACGGTGACGGGCCAGATGGGGAGGAGCGAGTCAGGCAGGGGTTGAAGTGATGGCCCGGGCGGGGAGGAGGGTGTCAGGCAGGGGCAGAGGATGGTGACAGGCCGGACGGGAAGGAGCCGGTCAGGCAGGGGCCCAGGACAGTGACGGGCCTGGCCGGGGGGGGGGGGGGAGTGCGTCAGGCAGGGGCACAGGAGACGGGCTGGGTAAGGGTTAGGGTTACAGTTAGGGCACAATTCACAATCGCAAAGATGTGGAAGCGACCCGAGTGCCCATCCATCCAGGAGTGCACTAATAAAATGTGGCGCGTGGACACCACGGAGTGCTATTTGGCTATGAGGAGCAGTGGTGAGAGGGCACCTCTCGTGTTCTCCCGGCCAGAGCTGGAACCCGTTCCAGTAAGCCAAGTGTCCCAAGAACGGACACAAGAGCGCCACGTGCGCGCGCTCGCCAGCAGATTGGTAGGGACCGATGGACACCTAAGTGGACACAGAGGAATCGCCTTCATCGGGTGGGTGTCGGGCGGGCGGGGGGAGGGGATGGGCGTGCACATCCATTAGGAATGGGGTGGGTGCGCACCAACCGGGGCATGGGCGCACTTGAAGCTCTGACCCGAGGGGGGAGGCGGGGACAGGGCGATGCAGCTGACCTTAACATTGGTACCCCCACCATACGCTGGGAGAAAATGAGAAATAAATGAAATCAGAAAACGGGGAGGAGGGGGGCACGGGCAATACATGTCACCTCAATACGTGGACTCCCATGATCTGCTCGGAAAGAGAGAGAAAAGAAAATGTAATCATAGAGATAAGAGACACCTTTTCAGAAAATGAATCCGAAAAGAAAAGTAAAATGAGGCCTGTGGAGCAGGTCTGCGTGTGACTCCGGATCCCCCAACATCCAGTGCCACCACCGAAGATTCCTACGTGTAGAACCCCAAAAGCAACGGGACGAGAGTTCTGGTCACATACTCGCTCAAAATGACGTCCTGGAATTCTCCTGGAACTCCCTCCCCTCTCAGCCTCTCAAGGTTTCCTCCAGCGTGTCGGTTCCCACAGACCAGACCTTTGGTCTGACACCTGACAGTCCAGATGCCACGCATGCTGCCGCGTGGCGGCGGTGTCACGGCTCGGGACAAGAGGAGGCCCCACGGTGCGGGCTGGGGCGCCAGGCACCGCGACGGGCGCTGAGGGTGGGGGTGATCCCCCGGACCGCCGCCGCGCTCCCAGAAAGGGGACAGAACAAGAGGCAAAAAAAAAAAAAAAAAGCCTACGGCACCCGGTATTCCCAGGCGGTCTCCCATCCAAGTACCAACCAGGCCCGACCCTGCTTAGCTTCCGAGACCAGAGGAGATCGGGGGCGTTCAGGGTGGTGTGGCCCTAGACGGCGGAGGGCGCCCCTGCCCCGCTCAAGAAGCCGAGCCTCTCTGCGCTTCCCCGCCGCCTCCTCCCGCCCCAGGCCCCGCGCCGCCGGGTCGGGTCGGGTCGGGCCTGTTGAGTTCGCCAGCCAGCCGGGTCCGGCGGGCTCCCAGGGACGGGGGTGACGGGCGGGGCGGGGCGGGGTGGGGGGCTGTCTCTCTATACACACACACACACTCACACTCACTCACACTCACACAAGATGCTCCTCCACGGCTGTACTCGCCAAGGTGGAGACCTTCCAGCCCCCATCCTCTCCTGGCCTGGCCTCCTTCACCTACCCGCTGCCCACCCCCAGCCCGTCGCCGCCGCAGCCGCCACCGCCTCCGAGGCGGCCACTGACTGCGCACGCGCGGGGCGCTTGCCCTTTGACCCCAGCCAGGGGCCGCCCTCCCCCACAACCCCTTTCAGCTGCGCCCCCCGCCCTGTGCGTGGGCTGCCGCCTATTCCCCCGGGTCAGGGCTGGGGCACAGCGCATGGGGGAGGGGAGCGAGTGTAGGGGCGTCTCTCGGGATGTGTCCCATGGGTGTGGTGGGGTGGGGTGGGGTGCTTTGGGGGGCTCTGAAGAAATCCATCCCCTCCATCTCCTCCCTCTGGAAAACGCCCAAGCCCTTGGAGACCTGCGGGCACCGCTACCGTGGGGGCCGGGACCCTCCTCTGTGTCCTCCTGTGGCCCAGTCCAAGGGGCCTGGGCCTGGCCGGGGCTGCATTGGACCCCGACCACCCTGGCGTGTGGACTCCCTAAAAATCGGCGATTAGATATTGGATTCCAGCTTCATTGAGGTCATTTCACTAATGAGTGCACCGGAAAGAGTTTCCTAAACCATCTGTGAGGGTGGCAACTGAAAGAGAATTTTAAAGCTGACAGAATAGGCGAGGGAAGGCATAGGAGATTTCCACACCCAGCAAGGAAGACTTTCCCGAAATGGAAGAAAGAAACGAGCAAACAGAGACACCGGTAGCCCGCCCGGATCAGAGTCTGCCCCTGAGAGAAAGTACCCTGACCAGGTTCACCCGTGGGTGGTTGGCGAGCTAGCGGCATTCAGAAGAGCGAGGCCCGCAGTCTGTGCGGAAGACACCTGCACTCGGGTGTGTGTGGCGGCACAATTCACAAGCAGCTCCAGATGTTAAACCAAGGAGAAGCCAGGGAGTTCCCAACGCCCCAGGTGTCCTCAGCCCACGACCGGCTGCTGTGGGAATGCGAAGCCCGGCTCCTTGTCTCAGAGCGGGACAACCAGGAGGTGTGATGTACACCCCGGGGTTCCCAGGAGGATCAGGCTGAAGCTGGGACTTGGCCTCAAAGTGTCCCCTCGCATGGCCACCCCCTTCCCCTTCCTGCTCCTCTACTCCTGGTGCCCCTCCATCCAGGGGCCAGACCTTAAAGAGTCACCGCAAGAGAATCCTGGTCCCAAAGGAGCCTTCTGGGGGACCCGTGCTGAGAGAGGTTGTGGGCATGGCCCGCTGGGGCTCTGCCCGACCCAGGGCTGAGAGATGCAACCTCCCAGCTCTGGGTCCCTGCAGCAAGTGTTGGCAAGCACAGGGCCAGTCCTCCAAAGGCCCAGGTGCAGGGAGCCCAGGCCAAGCAGCCTGTGGAAGAAGCCACTTGCCGTGCCACCCCGGGAACAGGACTGCAGGCCCCGGCCCTTCCCACCTCCTCCTCCTCCTCCTCCTCCCCCCCCACCCCCCACCCCCGCCCGACATGGCTCAGGGCTCAGAGACACCTCAGACTCTTGCTACCCAAAGTGCAAAGGGCATCAGTTGCTCATCCAAACCCCCCGCCCAGCAGACCACGTTGTCCAGCCAGCCCCCGGGCCTCCCTGGGGTACCCAGCACAAAAGGGCAGACACCCACCGGACCCTCAATCTCAGTTTTCGGATGTTTTTGCCACTCTAAGGACCCGCAGGCCAGCTGGGCCTTCGGGCAGGACAGAGAGCCCGCGGAATCCGACGTGGAGAGCTGGGTGTACGTCCCCATGAGGAGGCGGTCCCCACCTCCGCGGCTCTCCCCTTGCGGGGAGCGGCAGCCGCAGGGCCTCAGGGAAGACACCAGGCTGGGCCCCCACAGCACAGCGGGGGCACGTCCCCCGCACGCAACTTAGTGACGGCTGCTCGAGACTGCTGCGGCCACCCTGCTGCCGGGTTCCTGGAGGGCTTCCTGGAAGCAGCGTCCACACCAAGCCCTTGGAAGGCCCAGGGGACGGGGGAGCCGGTCATGCAGGGGCCGAGGACGGTGACGGGCAAGGAGGAGCATGTCAGGCAGGGGCCGAGGACGGGCCGGGCCGGGTAGGAAGGAGCCGTTCAGGCAGGGGCTGAGGACGGTGACGGGCCAGATGGGGAGGAGCGAGTCAGGCAGGGGTTGAAGTGATGGCCCGGGCGGGGAGGAGGGTGTCAGGCAGGGGCAGAGGATGGTGACAGGCCGGACGGGAAGGAGCCGGTCAGGCAGGGGCCCAGGACAGTGACGGGCCTGGCCGGGGGGGGGGGGGGGAGTGCGTCAGGCAGGGGCACAGGAGACGGGCTGGGTAAGGGTTAGGGTTACAGTTAGGGCACAATTCACAATCGCAAAGATGTGGAAGCGACCCGAGTGCCCATCCATCCAGGAGTGCACTAATAAAATGTGGCGCGTGGACACCACGGAGTGCTATTTGGCTATGAGGAGCAGTGGTGAGAGGGCACCTCTCGTGTTCTCCCGGCCAGAGCTGGAACCCGTTCCAGTAAGCCAAGTGTCCCAAGAACGGACACAAGAGCGCCACGTGCGCGCGCTCGCCAGCAGATTGGTAGGGACCGATGGACACCTAAGTGGACACAGAGGAATCGCCTTCATCGGGTGGGTGTCGGGCGGGCGGGGGGAGGGGATGGGCGTGCACATCCATTAGGAATGGGGTGGGTGCGCACCAACCGGGGCATGGGCGCACTTGAAGCTCTGACCCGAGGGGGGAGGCGGGGACAGGGCGATGCAGCTGACCTTAACATTGGTACCCCCACCATACGCTGGGAGAAAATGAGAAATAAATGAAATCAGAAAACGGGGAGGAGGGGGGCACGGGCAATACATGTCACCTCAATACGTGGACTCCCATGATCTGCTCGGAAAGAGAGAGAAAAGAAAATGTAATCATAGAGATAAGAGACACCTTTTCAGAAAATGAATCCGAAAAGAAAAGTAAAATGAGGCCTGTGGAGCAGGTCTGCGTGTGACTCCGGATCCCCCAACATCCAGTGCCACCACCGAAGATTCCTACGTGTAGAACCCCAAAAGCAACGGGACGAGAGTTCTGGTCACATACTCGCTCAAAATGACGTCCTGGAATTCTCCTGGAACTCCCTCCCCTCTCAGCCTCTCAAGGTTTCCTCCAGCGTGTCGGTTCCCACAGACCAGACCTTTGGTCTGACACCTGACAGTCCAGATGCCACGCATGCTGCCGCGTGGCGGCGGTGTCACGGCTCGGGACAAGAGGAGGCCCCACGGTGCGGGCTGGGGCGCCAGGCACCGCGACGGGCGCTGAGGGTGGGGGTGATCCCCCGGACCGCCGCCGCGCTCCCAGAAAGGGGACAGAACAAGAGGCAAAAAAAAAAAAAAAAAGCCTACGGCACCCGGTATTCCCAGGCGGTCTCCCATCCAAGTACCAACCAGGCCCGACCCTGCTTAGCTTCCGAGACCAGAGGAGATCGGGGGCGTTCAGGGTGGTGTGGCCCTAGACGGCGGAGGGCGCCCCTGCCCCGCTCAAGAAGCCGAGCCTCTCTGCGCTTCCCCGCCGCCTCCTCCCGCCCCAGGCCCCGCGCCGCCGGGTCGGGTCGGGTCGGGCCTGTTGAGTTCGCCAGCCAGCCGGGTCCGGCGGGCTCCCAGGGACGGGGGTGACGGGCGGGGCGGGGCGGGGTGGGGGGCTGTCTCTCTATACACACACACACACTCACACTCACTCACACTCACACAAGATGCTCCTCCACGGCTGTACTCGCCAAGGTGGAGACCTTCCAGCCCCCATCCTCTCCTGGCCTGGCCTCCTTCACCTACCCGCTGCCCACCCCCAGCCCGTCGCCGCCGCAGCCGCCGCCGCCTCCGAGGCGGCCACTGACTGCGCACGCGCGGGGCGCTTGCCCTTTGACCCCAGCCAGGGGCCGCCCTCCCCCACAACCCCTTTCAGCTGCGCCCCCCGCCCTGTGCGTGGGCTGCCGCCTATTCCCCCGGGTCAGGGCTGGGGCACAGCGCATGGGGGAGGGGAGCGAGTGTAGGGGCGTCTCTCGGGATGTGTCCCATGGGTGTGGTGGGGTGGGGTGGGGTGCTTTGGGGGGCTCTGAAGAAATCCATCCCCTCCATCTCCTCCCTCTGGAAAACGCCCAAGCCCTTGGAGACCTGCGGGCACCGCTACCGTGGGGGCCGGGACCCTCCTCTGTGTCCTCCTGTGGCCCAGTCCAAGGGGCCTGGGCCTGGCCGGGGCTGCATTGGACCCCGACCACCCTGGCGTGTGGACTCCCTAAAAATCGGCGATTAGATATTGGATTCCAGCTTCATTGAGGTCATTTCACTAATGAGTGCACCGGAAAGAGTTTCCTAAACCATCTGTGAGGGTGGCAACTGAAAGAGAATTTTAAAGCTGACAGAATAGGCGAGGGAAGGCATAGGAGATTTCCACACCCAGCAAGGAAGACTTTCCCGAAATGGAAGAAAGAAACGAGCAAACAGAGACACCGGTAGCCCGCCCGGATCAGAGTCTGCCCCTGAGAGAAAGTACCCTGACCAGGTTCACCCGTGGGTGGTTGGCGAGCTAGCGGCATTCAGAAGAGCGAGGCCCGCAGTCTGTGCGGAAGACACCTGCACTCGGGTGTGTGTGGCGGCACAATTCACAAGCAGCTCCAGATGTTAAACCAAGGAGAAGCCAGGGAGTTCCCAACGCCCCAGGTGTCCTCAGCCCACGACCGGCTGCTGTGGGAATGCGAAGCCCGGCTCCTTGTCTCAGAGCGGGACAACCAGGAGGTGTGATGTACACCCCGGGGTTCCCAGGAGGATCAGGCTGAAGCTGGGACTTGGCCTCAAAGTGTCCCCTCGCATGGCCACCCCCTTCCCCTTCCTGCTCCTCTACTCCTGGTGCCCCTCCATCCAGGGGCCAGACCTTAAAGAGTCACCGCAAGAGAATCCTGGTCCCAAAGGAGCCTTCTGGGGGACCCGTGCTGAGAGAGGTTGTGGGCATGGCCCGCTGGGGCTCTGCCCGACCCAGGGCTGAGAGATGCAACCTCCCAGCTCTGGGTCCCTGCAGCAAGTGTTGGCAAGCACAGGGCCAGTCCTCCAAAGGCCCAGGTGCAGGGAGCCCAGGCCAAGCAGCCTGTGGAAGAAGCCACTTGCCGTGCCACCCCGGGAACAGGACTGCAGGCCCCGGCCCTTCCCACCTCCTCCTCCTCCTCCTCCTCCCCCCCCACCCCCCACCCCCGCCCGACATGGCTCAGGGCTCAGAGACACCTCAGACTCTTGCTACCCAAAGTGCAAAGGGCATCAGTTGCTCATCCAAACCCCCCGCCCAGCAGACCACGTTGTCCAGCCAGCCCCCGGGCCTCCCTGGGGTACCCAGCACAAAAGGGCAGACACCCACCGGACCCTCAATCTCAGTTTTCGGATGTTTTTGCCACTCTAAGGACCCGCAGGCCAGCTGGGCCTTCGGGCAGGACAGAGAGCCCGCGGAATCCGACGTGGAGAGCTGGGTGTACGTCCCCATGAGGAGGCGGTCCCCACCTCCGCGGCTCTCCCCTTGCGGGGAGCGGCAGCCGCAGGGCCTCAGGGAAGACACCAGGCTGGGCCCCCACAGCACAGCGGGGGCACGTCCCCCGCACGCAACTTAGTGACGGCTGCTCGAGACTGCTGCGGCCACCCTGCTGCCGGGTTCCTGGAGGGCTTCCTGGAAGCAGCGTCCACACCAAGCCCTTGGAAGGCCCAGGGGACGGGGGAGCCGGTCATGCAGGGGCCGAGGACGGTGACGGGCAAGGAGGAGCATGTCAGGCAGGGGCCGAGGACGGGCCGGGCCGGGTAGGAAGGAGCCGTTCAGGCAGGGGCTGAGGACGGTGACGGGCCAGATGGGGAGGAGCGAGTCAGGCAGGGGTTGAAGTGATGGCCCGGGCGGGGAGGAGGGTGTCAGGCAGGGGCAGAGGATGGTGACAGGCCGGACGGGAAGGAGCCGGTCAGGCAGGGGCCCAGGACAGTGACGGGCCTGGCCGGGGGGGGGGGGGAGTGCGTCAGGCAGGGGCACAGGAGACGGGCTGGGTAAGGGTTAGGGTTACAGTTAGGGCACAATTCACAATCGCAAAGATGTGGAAGCGACCCGAGTGCCCATCCATCCAGGAGTGCACTAATAAAATGTGGCGCGTGGACACCACGGAGTGCTATTTGGCTATGAGGAGCAGTGGTGAGAGGGCACCTCTCGTGTTCTCCCGGCCAGAGCTGGAACCCGTTCCAGTAAGCCAAGTGTCCCAAGAACGGACACAAGAGCGCCACGTGCGCGCGCTCGCCAGCAGATTGGTAGGGACCGATGGACACCTAAGTGGACACAGAGGAATCGCCTTCATCGGGTGGGTGTCGGGCGGGCGGGGGGAGGGGATGGGCGTGCACATCCATTAGGAATGGGGTGGGTGCGCACCAACCGGGGCATGGGCGCACTTGAAGCTCTGACCCGAGGGGGGAGGCGGGGACAGGGCGATGCAGCTGACCTTAACATTGGTACCCCCACCATACGCTGGGAGAAAATGAGAAATAAATGAAATCAGAAAACGGGGAGGAGGGGGGCACGGGCAATACATGTCACCTCAATACGTGGACTCCCATGATCTGCTCGGAAAGAGAGAGAAAAGAAAATGTAATCATAGAGATAAGAGACACCTTTTCAGAAAATGAATCCGAAAAGAAAAGTAAAATGAGGCCTGTGGAGCAGGTCTGCGTGTGACTCCGGATCCCCCAACATCCAGTGCCACCACCGAAGATTCCTACGTGTAGAACCCCAAAAGCAACGGGACGAGAGTTCTGGTCACATACTCGCTCAAAATGACGTCCTGGAATTCTCCTGGAACTCCCTCCCCTCTCAGCCTCTCAAGGTTTCCTCCAGCGTGTCGGTTCCCACAGACCAGACCTTTGGTCTGACACCTGACAGTCCAGATGCCACGCATGCTGCCGCGTGGCGGCGGTGTCACGGCTCGGGACAAGAGGAGGCCCCACGGTGCGGGCTGGGGCGCCAGGCACCGCGACGGGCGCTGAGGGTGGGGGTGATCCCCCGGACCGCCGCCGCGCTCCCAGAAAGGGGACAGAACAAGAGGCAAAAAAAAAAAAAAAAAGCCTACGGCACCCGGTATTCCCAGGCGGTCTCCCATCCAAGTACCAACCAGGCCCGACCCTGCTTAGCTTCCGAGACCAGAGGAGATCGGGGGCGTTCAGGGTGGTGTGGCCCTAGACGGCGGAGGGCGCCCCTGCCCCGCTCAAGAAGCCGAGCCTCTCTGCGCTTCCCCGCCGCCTCCTCCCGCCCCAGGCCCCGCGCCGCCGGGTCGGGTCGGGTCGGGCCTGTTGAGTTCGCCAGCCAGCCGGGTCCGGCGGGCTCCCAGGGACGGGGGTGACGGGCGGGGCGGGGCGGGGTGGGGGGCTGTCTCTCTATACACACACACACACTCACACTCACTCACACTCACACAAGATGCTCCTCCACGGCTGTACTCGCCAAGGTGGAGACCTTCCAGCCCCCATCCTCTCCTGGCCTGGCCTCCTTCACCTACCCGCTGCCCACCCCCAGCCCGTCGCCGCCGCAGCCGCCACCGCCTCCGAGGCGGCCACTGACTGCGCACGCGCGGGGCGCTTGCCCTTTGACCCCAGCCAGGGGCCGCCCTCCCCCACAACCCCTTTCAGCTGCGCCCCCCGCCCTGTGCGTGGGCTGCCGCCTATTCCCCCGGGTCAGGGCTGGGGCACAGCGCATGGGGGAGGGGAGCGAGTGTAGGGGCGTCTCTCGGGATGTGTCCCATGGGTGTGGTGGGGTGGGGTGGGGTGCTTTGGGGGGCTCTGAAGAAATCCATCCCCTCCATCTCCTCCCTCTGGAAAACGCCCAAGCCCTTGGAGACCTGCGGGCACCGCTACCGTGGGGGCCGGGACCCTCCTCTGTGTCCTCCTGTGGCCCAGTCCAAGGGGCCTGGGCCTGGCCGGGGCTGCATTGGACCCCGACCACCCTGGCGTGTGGACTCCCTAAAAATCGGCGATTAGATATTGGATTCCAGCTTCATTGAGGTCATTTCACTAATGAGTGCACCGGAAAGAGTTTCCTAAACCATCTGTGAGGGTGGCAACTGAAAGAGAATTTTAAAGCTGACAGAATAGGCGAGGGAAGGCATAGGAGATTTCCACACCCAGCAAGGAAGACTTTCCCGAAATGGAAGAAAGAAACGAGCAAACAGAGACACCGGTAGCCCGCCCGGATCAGAGTCTGCCCCTGAGAGAAAGTACCCTGACCAGGTTCACCCGTGGGTGGTTGGCGAGCTAGCGGCATTCAGAAGAGCGAGGCCCGCAGTCTGTGCGGAAGACACCTGCACTCGGGTGTGTGTGGCGGCACAATTCACAAGCAGCTCCAGATGTTAAACCAAGGAGAAGCCAGGGAGTTCCCAACGCCCCAGGTGTCCTCAGCCCACGACCGGCTGCTGTGGGAATGCGAAGCCCGGCTCCTTGTCTCAGAGCGGGACAACCAGGAGGTGTGATGTACACCCCGGGGTTCCCAGGAGGATCAGGCTGAAGCTGGGACTTGGCCTCAAAGTGTCCCCTCGCATGGCCACCCCCTTCCCCTTCCTGCTCCTCTACTCCTGGTGCCCCTCCATCCAGGGGCCAGACCTTAAAGAGTCACCGCAAGAGAATCCTGGTCCCAAAGGAGCCTTCTGGGGGACCCGTGCTGAGAGAGGTTGTGGGCATGGCCCGCTGGGGCTCTGCCCGACCCAGGGCTGAGAGATGCAACCTCCCAGCTCTGGGTCCCTGCAGCAAGTGTTGGCAAGCACAGGGCCAGTCCTCCAAAGGCCCAGGTGCAGGGAGCCCAGGCCAAGCAGCCTGTGGAAGAAGCCACTTGCCGTGCCACCCCGGGAACAGGACTGCAGGCCCCGGCCCTTCCCACCTCCTCCTCCTCCTCCTCCTCCCCCCCCACCCCCCACCCCCGCCCGACATGGCTCAGGGCTCAGAGACACCTCAGACTCTTGCTACCCAAAGTGCAAAGGGCATCAGTTGCTCATCCAAACCCCCCGCCCAGCAGACCACGTTGTCCAGCCAGCCCCCGGGCCTCCCTGGGGTACCCAGCACAAAAGGGCAGACACCCACCGGACCCTCAATCTCAGTTTTCGGATGTTTTTGCCACTCTAAGGACCCGCAGGCCAGCTGGGCCTTCGGGCAGGACAGAGAGCCCGCGGAATCCGACGTGGAGAGCTGGGTGTACGTCCCCATGAGGAGGCGGTCCCCACCTCCGCGGCTCTCCCCTTGCGGGGAGCGGCAGCCGCAGGGCCTCAGGGAAGACACCAGGCTGGGCCCCCACAGCACAGCGGGGGCACGTCCCCCGCACGCAACTTAGTGACGGCTGCTCGAGACTGCTGCGGCCACCCTGCTGCCGGGTTCCTGGAGGGCTTCCTGGAAGCAGCGTCCACACCAAGCCCTTGGAAGGCCCAGGGGACGGGGGAGCCGGTCATGCAGGGGCCGAGGACGGTGACGGGCAAGGAGGAGCATGTCAGGCAGGGGCCGAGGACGGGCCGGGCCGGGTAGGAAGGAGCCGTTCAGGCAGGGGCTGAGGACGGTGACGGGCCAGATGGGGAGGAGCGAGTCAGGCAGGGGTTGAAGTGATGGCCCGGGCGGGGAGGAGGGTGTCAGGCAGGGGCAGAGGATGGTGACAGGCCGGACGGGAAGGAGCCGGTCAGGCAGGGGCCCAGGACAGTGACGGGCCTGGCCGGGGGGGGGGGGGGAGTGCGTCAGGCAGGGGCACAGGAGACGGGCTGGGTAAGGGTTAGGGTTACAGTTAGGGCACAATTCACAATCGCAAAGATGTGGAAGCGACCCGAGTGCCCATCCATCCAGGAGTGCACTAATAAAATGTGGCGCGTGGACACCACGGAGTGCTATTTGGCTATGAGGAGCAGTGGTGAGAGGGCACCTCTCGTGTTCTCCCGGCCAGAGCTGGAACCCGTTCCAGTAAGCCAAGTGTCCCAAGAACGGACACAAGAGCGCCACGTGCGCGCGCTCGCCAGCAGATTGGTAGGGACCGATGGACACCTAAGTGGACACAGAGGAATCGCCTTCATCGGGTGGGTGTCGGGCGGGCGGGGGGAGGGGATGGGCGTGCACATCCATTAGGAATGGGGTGGGTGCGCACCAACCGGGGCATGGGCGCACTTGAAGCTCTGACCCGAGGGGGGAGGCGGGGACAGGGCGATGCAGCTGACCTTAACATTGGTACCCCCACCATACGCTGGGAGAAAATGAGAAATAAATGAAATCAGAAAACGGGGAGGAGGGGGGCACGGGCAATACATGTCACCTCAATACGTGGACTCCCATGATCTGCTCGGAAAGAGAGAGAAAAGAAAATGTAATCATAGAGATAAGAGACACCTTTTCAGAAAATGAATCCGAAAAGAAAAGTAAAATGAGGCCTGTGGAGCAGGTCTGCGTGTGACTCCGGATCCCCCAACATCCAGTGCCACCACCGAAGATTCCTACGTGTAGAACCCCAAAAGCAACGGGACGAGAGTTCTGGTCACATACTCGCTCAAAATGACGTCCTGGAATTCTCCTGGAACTCCCTCCCCTCTCAGCCTCTCAAGGTTTCCTCCAGCGTGTCGGTTCCCACAGACCAGACCTTTGGTCTGACACCTGACAGTCCAGATGCCACGCATGCTGCCGCGTGGCGGCGGTGTCACGGCTCGGGACAAGAGGAGGCCCCACGGTGCGGGCTGGGGCGCCAGGCACCGCGACGGGCGCTGAGGGTGGGGGTGATCCCCCGGACCGCCGCCGCGCTCCCAGAAAGGGGACAGAACAAGAGGCAAAAAAAAAAAAAAAAAGCCTACGGCACCCGGTATTCCCAGGCGGTCTCCCATCCAAGTACCAACCAGGCCCGACCCTGCTTAGCTTCCGAGACCAGAGGAGATCGGGGGCGTTCAGGGTGGTGTGGCCCTAGACGGCGGAGGGCGCCCCTGCCCCGCTCAAGAAGCCGAGCCTCTCTGCGCTTCCCCGCCGCCTCCTCCCGCCCCAGGCCCCGCGCCGCCGGGTCGGGTCGGGTCGGGTCGGGCCTGTTGAGTTCGCCAGCCAGCCGGGTCCGGCGGGCTCCCAGGGACGGGGGTGACGGGCGGGGCGGGGCGGGGTGGGGGGCTGTCTCTCTATACACACACACACACTCACACTCACTCACACTCACACAAGATGCTCCTCCACGGCTGTACTCGCCAAGGTGGAGACCTTCCAGCCCCCATCCTCTCCTGGCCTGGCCTCCTTCACCTACCCGCTGCCCACCCCCAGCCCGTCGCCGCCGCAGCCGCCACCGCCTCCGAGGCGGCCACTGACTGCGCACGCGCGGGGCGCTTGCCCTTTGACCCCAGCCAGGGGCCGCCCTCCCCCACAACCCCTTTCAGCTGCGCCCCCCGCCCTGTGCGTGGGCTGCCGCCTATTCCCCCGGGTCAGGGCTGGGGCACAGCGCATGGGGGAGGGGAGCGAGTGTAGGGGCGTCTCTCGGGATGTGTCCCATGGGTGTGGTGGGGTGGGGTGGGGTGCTTTGGGGGGCTCTGAAGAAATCCATCCCCTCCATCTCCTCCCTCTGGAAAACGCCCAAGCCCTTGGAGACCTGCGGGCACCGCTACCGTGGGGGCCGGGACCCTCCTCTGTGTCCTCCTGTGGCCCAGTCCAAGGGGCCTGGGCCTGGCCGGGGCTGCATTGGACCCCGACCACCCTGGCGTGTGGACTCCCTAAAAATCGGCGATTAGATATTGGATTCCAGCTTCATTGAGGTCATTTCACTAATGAGTGCACCGGAAAGAGTTTCCTAAACCATCTGTGAGGGTGGCAACTGAAAGAGAATTTTAAAGCTGACAGAATAGGCGAGGGAAGGCATAGGAGATTTCCACACCCAGCAAGGAAGACTTTCCCGAAATGGAAGAAAGAAACGAGCAAACAGAGACACCGGTAGCCCGCCCGGATCAGAGTCTGCCCCTGAGAGAAAGTACCCTGACCAGGTTCACCCGTGGGTGGTTGGCGAGCTAGCGGCATTCAGAAGAGCGAGGCCCGCAGTCTGTGCGGAAGACACCTGCACTCGGGTGTGTGTGGCGGCACAATTCACAAGCAGCTCCAGATGTTAAACCAAGGAGAAGCCAGGGAGTTCCCAACGCCCCAGGTGTCCTCAGCCCACGACCGGCTGCTGTGGGAATGCGAAGCCCGGCTCCTTGTCTCAGAGCGGGACAACCAGGAGGTGTGATGTACACCCCGGGGTTCCCAGGAGGATCAGGCTGAAGCTGGGACTTGGCCTCAAAGTGTCCCCTCGCATGGCCACCCCCTTCCCCTTCCTGCTCCTCTACTCCTGGTGCCCCTCCATCCAGGGGCCAGACCTTAAAGAGTCACCGCAAGAGAATCCTGGTCCCAAAGGAGCCTTCTGGGGGACCCGTGCTGAGAGAGGTTGTGGGCATGGCCCGCTGGGGCTCTGCCCGACCCAGGGCTGAGAGATGCAACCTCCCAGCTCTGGGTCCCTGCAGCAAGTGTTGGCAAGCACAGGGCCAGTCCTCCAAAGGCCCAGGTGCAGGGAGCCCAGGCCAAGCAGCCTGTGGAAGAAGCCACTTGCCGTGCCACCCCGGGAACAGGACTGCAGGCCCCGGCCCTTCCCACCTCCTCCTCCTCCTCCTCCTCCCCCCCCACCCCCCACCCCCGCCCGACATGGCTCAGGGCTCAGAGACACCTCAGACTCTTGCTACCCAAAGTGCAAAGGGCATCAGTTGCTCATCCAAACCCCCCGCCCAGCAGACCACGTTGTCCAGCCAGCCCCCGGGCCTCCCTGGGGTACCCAGCACAAAAGGGCAGACACCCACCGGACCCTCAATCTCAGTTTTCGGATGTTTTTGCCACTCTAAGGACCCGCAGGCCAGCTGGGCCTTCGGGCAGGACAGAGAGCCCGCGGAATCCGACGTGGAGAGCTGGGTGTACGTCCCCATGAGGAGGCGGTCCCCACCTCCGCGGCTCTCCCCTTGCGGGGAGCGGCAGCCGCAGGGCCTCAGGGAAGACACCAGGCTGGGCCCCCACAGCACAGCGGGGGCACGTCCCCCGCACGCAACTTAGTGACGGCTGCTCGAGACTGCTGCGGCCACCCTGCTGCCGGGTTCCTGGAGGGCTTCCTGGAAGCAGCGTCCACACCAAGCCCTTGGAAGGCCCAGGGGACGGGGGAGCCGGTCATGCAGGGGCCGAGGACGGTGACGGGCAAGGAGGAGCATGTCAGGCAGGGGCCGAGGACGGGCCGGGCCGGGTAGGAAGGAGCCGTTCAGGCAGGGGCTGAGGACGGTGACGGGCCAGATGGGGAGGAGCGAGTCAGGCAGGGGTTGAAGTGATGGCCCGGGCGGGGAGGAGGGTGTCAGGCAGGGGCAGAGGATGGTGACAGGCCGGACGGGAAGGAGCCGGTCAGGCAGGGGCCCAGGACAGTGACGGGCCTGGCCGGGGGGGGGGGGGGAGTGCGTCAGGCAGGGGCACAGGAGACGGGCTGGGTAAGGGTTAGGGTTACAGTTAGGGCACAATTCACAATCGCAAAGATGTGGAAGCGACCCGAGTGCCCATCCATCCAGGAGTGCACTAATAAAATGTGGCGCGTGGACACCACGGAGTGCTATTTGGCTATGAGGAGCAGTGGTGAGAGGGCACCTCTCGTGTTCTCCCGGCCAGAGCTGGAACCCGTTCCAGTAAGCCAAGTGTCCCAAGAACGGACACAAGAGCGCCACGTGCGCGCGCTCGCCAGCAGATTGGTAGGGACCGATGGACACCTAAGTGGACACAGAGGAATCGCCTTCATCGGGTGGGTGTCGGGCGGGCGGGGGGAGGGGATGGGCGTGCACATCCATTAGGAATGGGGTGGGTGCGCACCAACCGGGGCATGGGCGCACTTGAAGCTCTGACCCGAGGGGGGAGGCTGGGACAGGGCGATGCAGCTGACCTTAACATTGGTACCCCCACCATACGCTGGGAGAAAATGAGAAATAAATGAAATCAGAAAACGGGGAGGAGGGGGGCACGGGCAATACATGTCACCTCAATACGTGGACTCCCATGATCTGCTCGGAAAGAGAGAGAAAAGAAAATGTAATCATAGAGATAAGAGACACCTTTTCAGAAAATGAATCCGAAAAGAAAAGTAAAATGAGGCCTGTGGAGCAGGTCTGCGTGTGACTCCGGATCCCCCAACATCCAGTGCCACCACCGAAGATTCCTACGTGTAGAACCCCAAAAGCAACGGGACGAGAGTTCTGGTCACATACTTGCTCAAAATGACGTCCTGGAATTCTCCTGGAACTCCCTCCCCTCTCAGCCTCTCAAGGTTTCCTCCAGCGTGTCGGTTCCCACAGACCAGACCTTTGGTCTGACACCTGACAGTCCAGATGCCACGCATGCTGCCGCGTGGCGGCGGTGTCACGGCTCGGGACAAGAGGAGGCCCCACGGTGCGGGCTGGGGCGCCAGGCACCGCGACGGGCGCTGAGGGTGGGGGTGATCCCCCGGACCGCCGCCGCGCTCCCAGAAAGGGGACAGAACAAGAGGCAAAAAAAAAAAAAAAAGCCTACGGCACCCGGTATTCCCAGGCGGTCTCCCATCCAAGTACCAACCAGGCCCGACCCTGCTTAGCTTCCGAGACCAGAGGAGATCGGGGGCGTTCAGGGTGGTGTGGCCCTAGACGGCGGAGGGCGCCCCTGCCCCGCTCAAGAAGCCGAGCCTCTCTGCGCTTCCCCGCCGCCTCCTCCCGCCCCAGGCCCCGCGCCGCCGGGTCGGGTCGGGTCGGGTCGGGCCTGTTGAGTTCGCCAGCCAGCCGGGTCCGGCGGGCTCCCAGGGACGGGGGTGACGGGCGGGGCGGGCCGGGGTGGGGGGCTGTCTCTCTATACACACACACACACTCACACTCACTCACACTCACACAAGATGCTCCTCCACGGCTGTACTCGCCAAGGTGGAGACCTTCCAGCCCCCATCCTCTCCTGGCCTGGCCTCCTTCACCTACCCGCTGCCCACCCCCAGCCCGTCGCCGCCGCAGCCGCCACCGCCTCCGAGGCGGCCACTGACTGCGCACGCGCGGGGCGCTTGCCCTTTGACCCCAGCCAGGGGCCGCCCTCCCCCACAACCCCTTTCAGCTGCGCCCCCCGCCCTGTGCGTGGGCTGCCGCCTATTCCCCCGGGTCAGGGCTGGGGCACAGCGCATGGGGGAGGGGAGCGAGTGTAGGGGCGTCTCTCGGGATGTGTCCCATGGGTGTGGTGGGGTGGGGTGGGGTGCTTTGGGGGGCTCTGAAGAAATCCATCCCCTCCATCTCCTCCCTCTGGAAAACGCCCAAGCCCTTGGAGACCTGCGGGCACCGCTACCGTGGGGGCCGGGACCCTCCTCTGTGTCCTCCTGTGGCCCAGTCCAAGGGGCCTGGGCCTGGCCGGGGCTGCATTGGACCCCGACCACCCTGGCGTGTGGACTCCCTAAAAATCGGCGATTAGATATTGGATTCCAGCTTCATTGAGGTCATTTCACTAATGAGTGCACCGGAAAGAGTTTCCTAAACCATCTGTGAGGGTGGCAACTGAAAGAGAATTTTAAAGCTGACAGAATAGGCGAGGGAAGGCATAGGAGATTTCCACACCCAGCAAGGAAGACTTTCCCGAAATGGAAGAAAGAAACGAGCAAACAGAGACACCGGTAGCCCGCCCGGATCAGAGTCTGCCCCTGAGAGAAAGTACCCTGACCAGGTTCACCCGTGGGTGGTTGGCGAGCTAGCGGCATTCAGAAGAGCGAGGCCCGCAGTCTGTGCGGAAGACACCTGCACTCGGGTGTGTGTGGCGGCACAATTCACAAGCAGCTCCAGATGTTAAACCAAGGAGAAGCCAGGGAGTTCCCAACGCCCCAGGTGTCCTCAGCCCACGACCGGCTGCTGTGGGAATGCGAAGCCCGGCTCCTTGTCTCAGAGCGGGACAACCAGGAGGTGTGATGTACACCCCGGGGTTCCCAGGAGGATCAGGCTGAAGCTGGGACTTGGCCTCAAAGTGTCCCCTCGCATGGCCACCCCCTTCCCCTTCCTGCTCCTCTACTCCTGGTGCCCCTCCATCCAGGGGCCAGACCTTAAAGAGTCACCGCAAGAGAATCCTGGTCCCAAAGGAGCCTTCTGGGGGACCCGTGCTGAGAGAGGTTGTGGGCATGGCCCGCTGGGGCTCTGCCCGACCCAGGGCTGAGAGATGCAACCTCCCAGCTCTGGGTCCCTGCAGCAAGTGTTGGCAAGCACAGGGCCAGTCCTCCAAAGGCCCAGGTGCAGGGAGCCCAGGCCAAGCAGCCTGTGGAAGAAGCCACTTGCCGTGCCACCCCGGGAACAGGACTGCAGGCCCCGGCCCTTCCCACCTCCTCCTCCTCCTCCTCCTCCCCCCCCACCCCCCACCCCCGCCCGACATGGCTCAGGGCTCAGAGACACCTCAGACTCTTGCTACCCAAAGTGCAAAGGGCATCAGTTGCTCATCCAAACCCCCCGCCCAGCAGACCACGTTGTCCAGCCAGCCCCCGGGCCTCCCTGGGGTACCAGCACAAAAGGGCAGACACCCACCGGACCCTCAATCTCAGTTTTCGGATGTTTTTGCCACTCTAAGGACCCGCAGGCCAGCTGGGCCTTCGGGCAGGACAGAGAGCCCGCGGAATCCGACGTGGAGAGCTGGGTGTACGTCCCCATGAGGAGGCGGTCCCCACCTCCGCGGCTCTCCCCTTGCGGGGAGCGGCAGCCGCAGGGCCTCAGGGAAGACACCAGGCTGGGCCCCCACAGCACAGCGGGGGCACGTCCCCCGCACGCAACTTAGTGACGGCTGCTCGAGACTGCTGCGGCCACCCTGCTGCCGGGTTCCTGGAGGGCTTCCTGGAAGCAGCGTCCACACCAAGCCCTTGGAAGGCCCAGGGGACGGGGGAGCCGGTCATGCAGGGGCCGAGGACGGTGACGGGCAAGGAGGAGCATGTCAGGCAGGGGCCGAGGACGGGCCGGGCCGGGTAGGAAGGAGCCGTTCAGGCAGGGGCTGAGGACGGTGACGGGCCAGATGGGGAGGAGCGAGTCAGGCAGGGGTTGAAGTGATGGCCCGGGCGGGGAGGAGGGTGTCAGGCAGGGGCAGAGGATGGTGACAGGCCGGACGGGAAGGAGCCGGTCAGGCAGGGGCCCAGGACAGTGACGGGCCTGGCCGGGGGGGGGGGGGGGGGAGTGCGTCAGGCAGGGGCACAGGAGACGGGCTGGGTAAGGGTTAGGGTTACAGTTAGGGCACAATTCACAATCGCAAAGATGTGGAAGCGACCCGAGTGCCCATCCATCCAGGAGTGCACTAATAAAATGTGGCGCGTGGACACCACGGAGTGCTATTTGGCTATGAGGAGCAGTGGTGAGAGGGCACCTCTCGTGTTCTCCCGGCCAGAGCTGGAACCCGTTCCAGTAAGCCAAGTGTCCCAAGAACGGACACAAGAGCGCCACGTGCGCGCGCTCGCCAGCAGATTGGTAGGGACCGATGGACACCTAAGTGGACACAGAGGAATCGCCTTCATCGGGTGGGTGTCGGGCGGGCGGGGGGAGGGGATGGGCGTGCACATCCATTAGGAATGGGGTGGGTGCGCACCAACCGGGGCATGGGCGCACTTGAAGCTCTGACCCGAGGGGGGAGGCGGGGACAGGGCGATGCAGCTGACCTTAACATTGGTACCCCCACCATACGCTGGGAGAAAATGAGAAATAAATGAAATCAGAAAACGGGGAGGAGGGGGGCACGGGCAATACATGTCACCTCAATACGTGGACTCCCATGATCTGCTCGGAAAGAGAGAGAAAAGAAAATGTAATCATAGAGATAAGAGACACCTTTTCAGAAAATGAATCCGAAAAGAAAAGTAAAATGAGGCCTGTGGAGCAGGTCTGCGTGTGACTCCGGATCCCCCAACATCCAGTGCCACCACCGAAGATTCCTACGTGTAGAACCCCAAAAGCAACGGGACGAGAGTTCTGGTCACATACTTGCTCAAAATGACGTCCTGGAATTCTCCTGGAACTCCCTCCCCTCTCAGCCTCTCAAGGTTTCCTCCAGCGTGTCGGTTCCCACAGACCAGACCTTTGGTCTGACACCTGACAGTCCAGATGCCACGCATGCTGCCGCGTGGCGGCGGTGTCACGGCTCGGGACAAGAGGAGGCCCCACGGTGCGGGCTGGGGCGCCAGGCACCGCGACGGGCGCTGAGGGTGGGGGTGATCCCCCGGACCGCCGCCGCGCTCCCAGAAAGGGGACAGAACAAGAGGCAAAAAAAAAAAAAAAAGCCTACGGCACCCGGTATTCCCAGGCGGTCTCCCATCCAAGTACCAACCAGGCCCGACCCTGCTTAGCTTCCGAGACCAGAGGAGATCGGGGGCGTTCAGGGTGGTGTGGCCCTAGACGGCGGAGGGCGCCCCTGCCCCGCTCAAGAAGCCGAGCCTCTCTGCGCTTCCCCGCCGCCTCCTCCCGCCCCAGGCCCCGCGCCGCCGGGTCGGGTCGGGTCGGGTCGGGCCTGTTGAGTTCGCCAGCCAGCCGGGTCCGGCGGGCTCCCAGGGACGGGGGTGACGGGCGGGGCGGGCCGGGGTGGGGGGCTGTCTCTCTATACACACACACACACTCACACTCACTCACACTCACACAAGATGCTCCTCCACGGCTGTACTCGCCAAGGTGGAGACCTTCCAGCCCCCATCCTCTCCTGGCCTGGCCTCCTTCACCTACCCGCTGCCCACCCCCAGCCCGTCGCCGCCGCAGCCGCCACCGCCTCCGAGGCGGCCACTGACTGCGCACGCGCGGGGCGCTTGCCCTTTGACCCCAGCCAGGGGCCGCCCTCCCCCACAACCCCTTTCAGCTGCGCCCCCCGCCCTGTGCGTGGGCTGCCGCCTATTCCCCCGGGTCAGGGCTGGGGCACAGCGCATGGGGGAGGGGAGCGAGTGTAGGGGCGTCTCTCGGGATGTGTCCCATGGGTGTGGTGGGGTGGGGTGGGGTGCTTTGGGGGGCTCTGAAGAAATCCATCCCCTCCATCTCCTCCCTCTGGAAAACGCCCAAGCCCTTGGAGACCTGCGGGCACCGCTACCGTGGGGGCCGGGACCCTCCTCTGTGTCCTCCTGTGGCCCAGTCCAAGGGGCCTGGGCCTGGCCGGGGCTGCATTGGACCCCGACCACCCTGGCGTGTGGACTCCCTAAAAATCGGCGATTAGATATTGGATTCCAGCTTCATTGAGGTCATTTCACTAATGAGTGCACCGGAAAGAGTTTCCTAAACCATCTGTGAGGGTGGCAACTGAAAGAGAATTTTAAAGCTGACAGAATAGGCGAGGGAAGGCATAGGAGATTTCCACACCCAGCAAGGAAGACTTTCCCGAAATGGAAGAAAGAAACGAGCAAACAGAGACACCGGTAGCCCGCCCGGATCAGAGTCTGCCCCTGAGAGAAAGTACCCTGACCAGGTTCACCCGTGGGTGGGTGGCGAGCTAGCGGCATTCAGAAGAGCGAGGCCCGCAGTCTGTGCGGAAGACACCTGCACTCGGGTGTGTGTGGCGGCACAATTCACAAGCAGCTCCAGATGTTAAACCAAGGAGAAGCCAGGGAGTTCCCAACGCCCCAGGTGTCCTCAGCCCACGACCGGCTGCTGTGGGAATGCGAAGCCCGGCTCCTTGTCTCAGAGCGGGACAACCAGGAGGTGTGATGTACACCCCGGGGTTCCCAGGAGGATCAGGCTGAAGCTGGGACTTGGCCTCAAAGTGTCCCCTCGCATGGCCACCCCCTTCCCCTTCCTGCTCCTCTACTCCTGGTGCCCCTCCATCCAGGGGCCAGACCTTAAAGAGTCACCGCAAGAGAATCCTGGTCCCAAAGGAGCCTTCTGGGGGACCCGTGCTGAGAGAGGTTGTGGGCATGGCCCGCTGGGGCTCTGCCCGACCCAGGGCTGAGAGATGCAACCTCCCAGCTCTGGGTCCCTGCAGCAAGTGTTGGCAAGCACAGGGCCAGTCCTCCAAAGGCCCAGGTGCAGGGAGCCCAGGCCAAGCAGCCTGTGGAAGAAGCCACTTGCCGTGCCACCCCGGGAACAGGACTGCAGGCCCCGGCCCTTCCCACCTCCTCCTCCTCCTCCTCCTCCCCCCCCACCCCCCACCCCCGCCCGACATGGCTCAGGGCTCAGAGACACCTCAGACTCTTGCTACCCAAAGTGCAAAGGGCATCAGTTGCTCATCCAAACCCACCGCCCAGCAGACCACGTTGTCCAGCCAGCCCCCGGGCCTCCCTGGGGTACCCAGCACAAAAGGGCAGACACCCACCGGACCCTCAATCTCAGTTTTCGGATGTTTTTGCCACTCTAAGGACCCGCAGGCCAGCTGGGCCTTCGGGCAGGACAGAGAGCCCGCGGAATCCGACGTGGAGAGCTGGGTGTACGTCCCCATGAGGAGGCGGTCCCCACCTCCGCGGCTCTCCCCTTGCGGGGAGCGGCAGCCGCAGGGCCTCAGGGAAGACACCAGGCTGGGCCCCCACAGCACAGCGGGGGCACGTCCCCCGCACGCAACTTAGTGACGGCTGCTCGAGACTGCTGCGGCCACCCTGCTGCCGGGTTCCTGGAGGGCTTCCTGGAAGCAGCGTCCACACCAAGCCCTTGGAAGGCCCAGGGGACGGGGGAGCCGGTCATGCAGGGGCCGAGGACGGTGACGGGCAAGGAGGAGCATGTCAGGCAGGGGCCGAGGACGGGCCGGGCCGGGTAGGAAGGAGCCGTTCAGGCAGGGGCTGAGGACGGTGACGGGCCAGATGGGGAGGAGCGAGTCAGGCAGGGGTTGAAGTGATGGCCCGGGCGGGGAGGAGGGTGTCAGGCAGGGGCAGAGGATGGTGACAGGCCGGACGGGAAGGAGCCGGTCAGGCAGGGGCCCAGGACAGTGACGGGCCTGGCCGGGGGGGGGGGGGGGAGTGCGTCAGGCAGGGGCACAGGAGACGGGCTGGGTAAGGGTTAGGGTTACAGTTAGGGCACAATTCACAATCGCAAAGATGTGGAAGCGACCCGAGTGCCCATCCATCCAGGAGTGCACTAATAAAATGTGGCGCGTGGACACCACGGAGTGCTATTTGGCTATGAGGAGCAGTGGTGAGAGGGCACCTCTCGTGTTCTCCCGGCCAGAGCTGGAACCCGTTCCAGTAAGCCAAGTGTCCCAAGAACGGACACAAGAGCGCCACGTGCGCGCGCTCGCCAGCAGATTGGTAGGGACCGATGGACACCTAAGTGGACACAGAGGAATCGCCTTCATCGGGTGGGTGTCGGGCGGGCGGGGGGAGGGGATGGGCGTGCACATCCATTAGGAATGGGGTGGGTGCGCACCAACCGGGGCATGGGCGCACTTGAAGCTCTGACCCGAGGGGGGAGGCGGGGACAGGGCGATGCAGCTGACCTTAACATTGGTACCCCCACCATACGCTGGGAGAAAATGAGAAATAAATGAAATCAGAAAACGGGGAGGAGGGGGGCACGGGCAATACATGTCACCTCAATACGTGGACTCCCATGATCTGCTCGGAAAGAGAGAGAAAAGAAAATGTAATCATAGAGATAAGAGACACCTTTTCAGAAAATGAATCCGAAAAGAAAAGTAAAATGAGGCCTGTGGAGCAGGTCTGCGTGTGACTCCGGATCCCCCAACATCCAGTGCCACCACCGAAGATTCCTACGTGTAGAACCCCAAAAGCAACGGGACGAGAGTTCTGGTCACATACTCGCTCAAAATGACGTCCTGGAATTCTCCTGGAACTCCCTCCCCTCTCAGCCTCTCAAGGTTTCCTCCAGCGTGTCGGTTCCCACAGACCAGACCTTTGGTCTGACACCTGACAGTCCAGATGCCACGCATGCTGCCGCGTGGCGGCGGTGTCACGGCTCGGGACAAGAGGAGGCCCCACGGTGCGGGCTGGGGCGCCAGGCACCGCGACGGGCGCTGAGGGTGGGGGTGATCCCCCGGACCGCCGCCGCGCTCCCAGAAAGGGGACAGAACAAGAGGCAAAAAAAAAAAAAAAAAGCCTACGGCACCCGGTATTCCCAGGCGGTCTCCCATCCAAGTACCAACCAGGCCCGACCCTGCTTAGCTTCCGAGACCAGAGGAGATCGGGGGCGTTCAGGGTGGTGTGGCCCTAGACGGCGGAGGGCGCCCCTGCCCCGCTCAAGAAGCCGAGCCTCTCTGCGCTTCCCCGCCGCCTCCTCCCGCCCCAGGCCCCGCGCCGCCGGGTCGGGTCGGGTCGGGCCTGTTGAGTTCGCCAGCCAGCCGGGTCCGGCGGGCTCCCAGGGACGGGGGTGACGGGCGGGGCGGGGCGGGGTGGGGGGCTGTCTCTCTATACACACACACACACTCACACTCACTCACACTCACACAAGATGCTCCTCCACGGCTGTACTCGCCAAGGTGGAGACCTTCCAGCCCCCATCCTCTCCTGGCCTGGCCTCCTTCACCTACCCGCTGCCCACCCCCAGCCCGTCGCCGCCGCAGCCGCCACCGCCTCCGAGGCGGCCACTGACTGCGCACGCGCGGGGCGCTTGCCCTTTGACCCCAGCCAGGGGCCGCCCTCCCCCACAACCCCTTTCAGCTGCGCCCCCCGCCCTGTGCGTGGGCTGCCGCCTATTCCCCCGGGTCAGGGCTGGGGCACAGCGCATGGGGGAGGGGAGCGAGTGTAGGGGCGTCTCTCGGGATGTGTCCCATGGGTGTGGTGGGGTGGGGTGGGGTGCTTTGGGGGGCTCTGAAGAAATCCATCCCCTCCATCTCCTCCCTCTGGAAAACGCCCAAGCCCTTGGAGACCTGCGGGCACCGCTACCGTGGGGGCCGGGACCCTCCTCTGTGTCCTCCTGTGGCCCAGTCCAAGGGGCCTGGGCCTGGCCGGGGCTGCATTGGACCCCGACCACCCTGGCGTGTGGACTCCCTAAAAATCGGCGATTAGATATTGGATTCCAGCTTCATTGAGGTCATTTCACTAATGAGTGCACCGGAAAGAGTTTCCTAAACCATCTGTGAGGGTGGCAACTGAAAGAGAATTTTAAAGCTGACAGAATAGGCGAGGGAAGGCATAGGAGATTTCCACACCCAGCAAGGAAGACTTTCCCGAAATGGAAGAAAGAAACGAGCAAACAGAGACACCGGTAGCCCGCCCGGATCAGAGTCTGCCCCTGAGAGAAAGTACCCTGACCAGGTTCACCCGTGGGTGGGTGGCGAGCTAGCGGCATTCAGAAGAGCGAGGCCCGCAGTCTGTGCGGAAGACACCTGCACTCGGGTGTGTGTGGCGGCACAATTCACAAGCAGCTCCAGATGTTAAACCAAGGAGAAGCCAGGGAGTTCCCAACGCCCCAGGTGTCCTCAGCCCACGACCGGCTGCTGTGGGAATGCGAAGCCCGGCTCCTTGTCTCAGAGCGGGACAACCAGGAGGTGTGATGTACACCCCGGGGTTCCCAGGAGGATCAGGCTGAAGCTGGGACTTGGCCTCAAAGTGTCCCCTCGCATGGCCACCCCCTTCCCCTTCCTGCTCCTCTACTCCTGGTGCCCCTCCATCCAGGGGCCAGACCTTAAAGAGTCACCGCAAGAGAATCCTGGTCCCAAAGGAGCCTTCTGGGGGACCCGTGCTGAGAGAGGTTGTGGGCATGGCCCGCTGGGGCTCTGCCCGACCCAGGGCTGAGAGATGCAACCTCCCAGCTCTGGGTCCCTGCAGCAAGTGTTGGCAAGCACAGGGCCAGTCCTCCAAAGGCCCAGGTGCAGGGAGCCCAGGCCAAGCAGCCTGTGGAAGAAGCCACTTGCCGTGCCACCCCGGGAACAGGACTGCAGGCCCCGGCCCTTCCCACCTCCTCCTCCTCCTCCTCCTCCCCCCCCACCCCCCACCCCCGCCCGACATGGCTCAGGGCTCAGAGACACCTCAGACTCTTGCTACCCAAAGTGCAAAGGGCATCAGTTGCTCATCCAAACCCCCCGCCCAGCAGACCACGTTGTCCAGCCAGCCCCCGGGCCTCCCTGGGGTACCCAGCACAAAAGGGCAGACACCCACCGGACCCTCAATCTCAGTTTTCGGATGTTTTTGCCACTCTAAGGACCCGCAGGCCAGCTGGGCCTTCGGGCAGGACAGAGAGCCCGCGGAATCCGACGTGGAGAGCTGGGTGTACGTCCCCATGAGGAGGCGGTCCCCACCTCCGCGGCTCTCCCCTTGCGGGGAGCGGCAGCCGCAGGGCCTCAGGGAAGACACCAGGCTGGGCCCCCACAGCACAGCGGGGGCACGTCCCCCGCACGCAACTTAGTGACGGCTGCTCGAGACTGCTGCGGCCACCCTGCTGCCGGGTTCCTGGAGGGCTTCCTGGAAGCAGCGTCCACACCAAGCCCTTGGAAGGCCCAGGGGACGGGGGAGCCGGTCATGCAGGGGCCGAGGACGGTGACGGGCAAGGAGGAGCATGTCAGGCAGGGGCCGAGGACGGGCCGGGCCGGGTAGGAAGGAGCCGTTCAGGCAGGGGCTGAGGACGGTGACGGGCCAGATGGGGAGGAGCGAGTCAGGCAGGGGTTGAAGTGATGGCCCGGGCGGGGAGGAGGGTGTCAGGCAGGGGCAGAGGATGGTGACAGGCCGGACGGGAAGGAGCCGGTCAGGCAGGGGCCCAGGACAGTGACGGGCCTGGCCGGGGGGGGGGGGGAGTGCGTCAGGCAGGGGCACAGGAGACGGGCTGGGTAAGGGTTAGGGTTACAGTTAGGGCACAATTCACAATCGCAAAGATGTGGAAGCGACCCGAGTGCCCATCCATCCAGGAGTGCACTAATAAAATGTGGCGCGTGGACACCACGGAGTGCTATTTGGCTATGAGGAGCAGTGGTGAGAGGGCACCTCTCGTGTTCTCCCGGCCAGAGCTGGAACCCGTTCCAGTAAGCCAAGTGTCCCAAGAACGGACACAAGAGCGCCACGTGCGCGCGCTCGCCAGCAGATTGGTAGGGACCGATGGACACCTAAGTGGACACAGAGGAATCGCCTTCATCGGGTGGGTGTCGGGCGGGCGGGGGGAGGGGATGGGCGTGCACATCCATTAGGAATGGGGTGGGTGCGCACCAACCGGGGCATGGGCGCACTTGAAGCTCTGACCCGAGGGGGGAGGCTGGGACAGGGCGATGCAGCTGACCTTAACATTGGTACCCCCACCATACGCTGGGAGAAAATGAGAAATAAATGAAATCAGAAAACGGGGAGGAGGGGGGCACGGGCAATACATGTCACCTCAATACGTGGACTCCCATGATCTGCTCGGAAAGAGAGAGAAAAGAAAATGTAATCATAGAGATAAGAGACACCTTTTCAGAAAATGAATCCGAAAAGAAAAGTAAAATGAGGCCTGTGGAGCAGGTCTGCGTGTGACTCCGGATCCCCCAACATCCAGTGCCACCACCGAAGATTCCTACGTGTAGAACCCCAAAAGCAACGGGACGAGAGTTCTGGTCACATACTCGCTCAAAATGACGTCCTGGAATTCTCCTGGAACTCCCTCCCCTCTCAGCCTCTCAAGGTTTCCTCCAGCGTGTCGGTTCCCACAGACCAGACCTTTGGTCTGACACCTGACAGTCCAGATGCCACGCATGCTGCCGCGTGGCGGCGGTGTCACGGCTCGGGACAAGAGGAGGCCCCACGGTGCGGGCTGGGGCGCCAGGCACCGCGACGGGCGCTGAGGGTGGGGGTGATCCCCCGGACCGCCGCCGCGCTCCCAGAAAGGGGACAGAACAAGAGGCAAAAAAAAAAAAAAAAAGCCTACGGCACCCGGTATTCCCAGGCGGTCTCCCATCCAAGTACCAACCAGGCCCGACCCTGCTTAGCTTCCGAGACCAGAGGAGATCGGGGGCGTTCAGGGTGGTGTGGCCCTAGACGGCGGAGGGCGCCCCTGCCCCGCTCAAGAAGCCGAGCCTCTCTGCGCTTCCCCGCCGCCTCCTCCCGCCCCAGGCCCCGCGCCGCCGGGTCGGGTCGGGTCGGGCCTGTTGAGTTCGCCAGCCAGCCGGGTCCGGCGGGCTCCCAGGGACGGGGGTGACGGGCGGGGCGGGGCGGGGTGGGGGGCTGTCTCTCTATACACACACACACACTCACACTCACTCACACTCACACAAGATGCTCCTCCACGGCTGTACTCGCCAAGGTGGAGACCTTCCAGCCCCCATCCTCTCCTGGCCTGGCCTCCTTCACCTACCCGCTGCCCACCCCCAGCCCGTCGCCGCCGCAGCCGCCACCGCCTCCGAGGCGGCCACTGACTGCGCACGCGCGGGGCGCTTGCCCTTTGACCCCAGCCAGGGGCCGCCCTCCCCCACAACCCCTTTCAGCTGCGCCCCCCGCCCTGTGCGTGGGCTGCCGCCTATTCCCCCGGGTCAGGGCTGGGGCACAGCGCATGGGGGAGGGGAGCGAGTGTAGGGGCGTCTCTCGGGATGTGTCCCATGGGTGTGGTGGGGTGGGGTGGGGTGCTTTGGGGGGCTCTGAAGAAATCCATCCCCTCCATCTCCTCCCTCTGGAAAACGCCCAAGCCCTTGGAGACCTGCGGGCACCGCTACCGTGGGGGCCGGGACCCTCCTCTGTGTCCTCCTGTGGCCCAGTCCAAGGGGCCTGGGCCTGGCCGGGGCTGCATTGGACCCCGACCACCCTGGCGTGTGGACTCCCTAAAAATCGGCGATTAGATATTGGATTCCAGCTTCATTGAGGTCATTTCACTAATGAGTGCACCGGAAAGAGTTTCCTAAACCATCTGTGAGGGTGGCAACTGAAAGAGAATTTTAAAGCTGACAGAATAGGCGAGGGAAGGCATAGGAGATTTCCACACCCAGCAAGGAAGACTTTCCCGAAATGGAAGAAAGAAACGAGCAAACAGAGACACCGGTAGCCCGCCCGGATCAGAGTCTGCCCCTGAGAGAAAGTACCCTGACCAGGTTCACCCGTGGGTGGTTGGCGAGCTAGCGGCATTCAGAAGAGCGAGGCCCGCAGTCTGTGCGGAAGACACCTGCACTCGGGTGTGTGTGGCGGCACAATTCACAAGCAGCTCCAGATGTTAAACCAAGGAGAAGCCAGGGAGTTCCCAACGCCCCAGGTGTCCTCAGCCCACGACCGGCTGCTGTGGGAATGCGAAGCCCGGCTCCTTGTCTCAGAGCGGGACAACCAGGAGGTGTGATGTACACCCCGGGGTTCCCAGGAGGATCAGGCTGAAGCTGGGACTTGGCCTCAAAGTGTCCCCTCGCATGGCCACCCCCTTCCCCTTCCTGCTCCTCTACTCCTGGTGCCCCTCCATCCAGGGGCCAGACCTTAAAGAGTCACCGCAAGAGAATCCTGGTCCCAAAGGAGCCTTCTGGGGGACCCGTGCTGAGAGAGGTTGTGGGCATGGCCCGCTGGGGCTCTGCCCGACCCAGGGCTGAGAGATGCAACCTCCCAGCTCTGGGTCCCTGCAGCAAGTGTTGGCAAGCACAGGGCCAGTCCTCCAAAGGCCCAGGTGCAGGGAGCCCAGGCCAAGCAGCCTGTGGAAGAAGCCACTTGCCGTGCCACCCCGGGAACAGGACTGCAGGCCCCGGCCCTTCCCACCTCCTCCTCCTCCTCCTCCTCCCCCCCCACCCCCCACCCCCGCCCGACATGGCTCAGGGCTCAGAGACACCTCAGACTCTTGCTACCCAAAGTGCAAAGGGCATCAGTTGCTCATCCAAACCCCCCGCCCAGCAGACCACGTTGTCCAGCCAGCCCCCGGGCCTCCCTGGGGTACCCAGCACAAAAGGGCAGACACCCACCGGACCCTCAATCTCAGTTTTCGGATGTTTTTGCCACTCTAAGGACCCGCAGGCCAGCTGGGCCTTCGGGCAGGACAGAGAGCCCGCGGAATCCGACGTGGAGAGCTGGGTGTACGTCCCCATGAGGAGGCGGTCCCCACCTCCGCGGCTCTCCCCTTGCGGGGAGCGGCAGCCGCAGGGCCTCAGGGAAGACACCAGGCTGGGCCCCCACAGCACAGCGGGGGCACGTCCCCCGCACGCAACTTAGTGACGGCTGCTCGAGACTGCTGCGGCCACCCTGCTGCCGGGTTCCTGGAGGGCTTCCTGGAAGCAGCGTCCACACCAAGCCCTTGGAAGGCCCAGGGGACGGGGGAGCCGGTCATGCAGGGGCCGAGGACGGTGACGGGCAAGGAGGAGCATGTCAGGCAGGGGCCGAGGACGGGCCGGGCCGGGTAGGAAGGAGCCGTTCAGGCAGGGGCTGAGGACGGTGACGGGCCAGATGGGGAGGAGCGAGTCAGGCAGGGGTTGAAGTGATGGCCCGGGCGGGGAGGAGGGTGTCAGGCAGGGGCAGAGGATGGTGACAGGCCGGACGGGAAGGAGCCGGTCAGGCAGGGGCCCAGGACAGTGACGGGCCTGGCCGGGGGGGGGGGGGGAGTGCGTCAGGCAGGGGCACAGGAGACGGGCTGGGTAAGGGTTAGGGTTACAGTTAGGGCACAATTCACAATCGCAAAGATGTGGAAGCGACCCGAGTGCCCATCCATCCAGGAGTGCACTAATAAAATGTGGCGCGTGGACACCACGGAGTGCTATTTGGCTATGAGGAGCAGTGGTGAGAGGGCACCTCTCGTGTTCTCCCGGCCAGAGCTGGAACCCGTTCCAGTAAGCCAAGTGTCCCAAGAACGGACACAAGAGCGCCACGTGCGCGCGCTCGCCAGCAGATTGGTAGGGACCGATGGACACCTAAGTGGACACAGAGGAATCGCCTTCATCGGGTGGGTGTCGGGCGGGCGGGGGGAGGGGATGGGCGTGCACATCCATTAGGAATGGGGTGGGTGCGCACCAACCGGGGCATGGGCGCACTTGAAGCTCTGACCCGAGGGGGGAGGCTGGGACAGGGCGATGCAGCTGACCTTAACATTGGTACCCCCACCATACGCTGGGAGAAAATGAGAAATAAATGAAATCAGAAAACGGGGAGGAGGGGGGCACGGGCAATACATGTCACCTCAATACGTGGACTCCCATGATCTGCTCGGAAAGAGAGAGAAAAGAAAATGTAATCATAGAGATAAGAGACACCTTTTCAGAAAATGAATCCGAAAAGAAAAGTAAAATGAGGCCTGTGGAGCAGGTCTGCGTGTGACTCCGGATCCCCCAACATCCAGTGCCACCACCGAAGATTCCTACGTGTAGAACCCCAAAAGCAACGGGACGAGAGTTCTGGTCACATACTTGCTCAAAATGACGTCCTGGAATTCTCCTGGAACTCCCTCCCCTCTCAGCCTCTCAAGGTTTCCTCCAGCGTGTCGGTTCCCACAGACCAGACCTTTGGTCTGACACCTGACAGTCCAGATGCCACGCATGCTGCCGCGTGGCGGCGGTGTCACGGCTCGGGACAAGAGGAGGCCCCACGGTGCGGGCTGGGGCGCCAGGCACCGCGACGGGCGCTGAGGGTGGGGGTGATCCCCCGGACCGCCGCCGCGCTCCCAGAAAGGGGACAGAACAAGAGGCAAAAAAAAAAAAAAAAGCCTACGGCACCCGGTATTCCCAGGCGGTCTCCCATCCAAGTACCAACCAGGCCCGACCCTGCTTAGCTTCCGAGACCAGAGGAGATCGGGGGCGTTCAGGGTGGTGTGGCCCTAGACGGCGGAGGGCGCCCCTGCCCCGCTCAAGAAGCCGAGCCTCTCTGCGCTTCCCCGCCGCCTCCTCCCGCCCCAGGCCCCGCGCCGCCGGGTCGGGTCGGGTCGGGTCGGGCCTGTTGAGTTCGCCAGCCAGCCGGGTCCGGCGGGCTCCCAGGGACGGGGGTGACGGGCGGGGCGGGCCGGGGTGGGGGGCTGTCTCTCTATACACACACACACACTCACACTCACACAAGATGCTCCTCCACGGCTGTACTCGCCAAGGTGGAGACCTTCCAGCCCCCATCCTCTCCTGGCCTGGCCTCCTTCACCTACCCGCTGCCCACCCCCAGCCCGTCGCCGCCGCAGCCGCCACCGCCTCCGAGGCGGCCACTGACTGCGCACGCGCGGGGCGCTTGCCCTTTGACCCCAGCCAGGGGCCGCCCTCCCCCACAACCCCTTTCAGCTGCGCCCCCCGCCCTGTGCGTGGGCTGCCGCCTATTCCCCCGGGTCAGGGCTGGGGCACAGCGCATGGGGGAGGGGAGCGAGTGTAGGGGCGTCTCTCGGGATGTGTCCCATGGGTGTGGTGGGGTGGGGTGGGGTGCTTTGGGGGGCTCTGAAGAAATCCATCCCCTCCATCTCCTCCCTCTGGAAAACGCCCAAGCCCTTGGAGACCTGCGGGCACCGCTACCGTGGGGGCCGGGACCCTCCTCTGTGTCCTCCTGTGGCCCAGTCCAAGGGGCCTGGGCCTGGCCGGGGCTGCATTGGACCCCGACCACCCTGGCGTGTGGACTCCCTAAAAATCGGCGATTAGATATTGGATTCCAGCTTCATTGAGGTCATTTCACTAATGAGTGCACCGGAAAGAGTTTCCTAAACCATCTGTGAGGGTGGCAACTGAAAGAGAATTTTAAAGCTGACAGAATAGGCGAGGGAAGGCATAGGAGATTTCCACACCCAGCAAGGAAGACTTTCCCGAAATGGAAGAAAGAAACGAGCAAACAGAGACACCGGTAGCCCGCCCGGATCAGAGTCTGCCCCTGAGAGAAAGTACCCTGACCAGGTTCACCCGTGGGTGGTTGGCGAGCTAGCGGCATTCAGAAGAGCGAGGCCCGCAGTCTGTGCGGAAGACACCTGCACTCGGGTGTGTGTGGCGGCACAATTCACAAGCAGCTCCAGATGTTAAACCAAGGAGAAGCCAGGGAGTTCCCAACGCCCCAGGTGTCCTCAGCCCACGACCGGCTGCTGTGGGAATGCGAAGCCCGGCTCCTTGTCTCAGAGCGGGACAACCAGGAGGTGTGATGTACACCCCGGGGTTCCCAGGAGGATCAGGCTGAAGCTGGGACTTGGCCTCAAAGTGTCCCCTCGCATGGCCACCCCCTTCCCCTTCCTGCTCCTCTACTCCTGGTGCCCCTCCATCCAGGGGCCAGACCTTAAAGAGTCACCGCAAGAGAATCCTGGTCCCAAAGGAGCCTTCTGGGGGACCCGTGCTGAGAGAGGTTGTGGGCATGGCCCGCTGGGGCTCTGCCCGACCCAGGGCTGAGAGATGCAACCTCCCAGCTCTGGGTCCCTGCAGCAAGTGTTGGCAAGCACAGGGCCAGTCCTCCAAAGGCCCAGGTGCAGGGAGCCCAGGCCAAGCAGCCTGTGGAAGAAGCCACTTGCCGTGCCACCCCGGGAACAGGACTGCAGGCCCCGGCCCTTCCCACCTCCTCCTCCTCCTCCTCCTCCCCCCCCACCCCCCACCCCCGCCCGACATGGCTCAGGGCTCAGAGACACCTCAGACTCTTGCTACCCAAAGTGCAAAGGGCATCAGTTGCTCATCCAAACCCCCCGCCCAGCAGACCACGTTGTCCAGCCAGCCCCCGGGCCTCCCTGGGGTACCCAGCACAAAAGGGCAGACACCCACCGGACCCTCAATCTCAGTTTTCGGATGTTTTTGCCACTCTAAGGACCCGCAGGCCAGCTGGGCCTTCGGGCAGGACAGAGAGCCCGCGGAATCCGACGTGGAGAGCTGGGTGTACGTCCCCATGAGGAGGCGGTCCCCACCTCCGCGGCTCTCCCCTTGCGGGGAGCGGCAGCCGCAGGGCCTCAGGGAAGACACCAGGCTGGGCCCCCACAGCACAGCGGGGGCACGTCCCCCGCACGCAACTTAGTGACGGCTGCTCGAGACTGCTGCGGCCACCCTGCTGCCGGGTTCCTGGAGGGCTTCCTGGAAGCAGCGTCCACACCAAGCCCTTGGAAGGCCCAGGGGACGGGGGAGCCGGTCATGCAGGGGCCGAGGACGGTGACGGGCAAGGAGGAGCATGTCAGGCAGGGGCCGAGGACGGGCCGGGCCGGGTAGGAAGGAGCCGTTCAGGCAGGGGCTGAGGACGGTGACGGGCCAGATGGGGAGGAGCGAGTCAGGCAGGGGTTGAAGTGATGGCCCGGGCGGGGAGGAGGGTGTCAGGCAGGGGCAGAGGATGGTGACAGGCCGGACGGGAAGGAGCCGGTCAGGCAGGGGCCCAGGACAGTGACGGGCCTGGCCGGGGGGGGGGGGGGGAGTGCGTCAGGCAGGGGCACAGGAGACGGGCTGGGTAAGGGTTAGGGTTACAGTTAGGGCACAATTCACAATCGCAAAGATGTGGAAGCGACCCGAGTGCCCATCCATCCAGGAGTGCACTAATAAAATGTGGCGCGTGGACACCACGGAGTGCTATTTGGCTATGAGGAGCAGTGGTGAGAGGGCACCTCTCGTGTTCTCCCGGCCAGAGCTGGAACCCGTTCCAGTAAGCCAAGTGTCCCAAGAACGGACACAAGAGCGCCACGTGCGCGCGCTCGCCAGCAGATTGGTAGGGACCGATGGACACCTAAGTGGACACAGAGGAATCGCCTTCATCGGGTGGGTGTCGGGCGGGCGGGGGGAGGGGATGGGCGTGCACATCCATTAGGAATGGGGTGGGTGCGCACCAACCGGGGCATGGGCGCACTTGAAGCTCTGACCCGAGGGGGGAGGCGGGGACAGGGCGATGCAGCTGACCTTAACATTGGTACCCCCACCATACGCTGGGAGAAAATGAGAAATAAATGAAATCAGAAAACGGGGAGGAGGGGGGCACGGGCAATACATGTCACCTCAATACGTGGACTCCCATGATCTGCTCGGAAAGAGAGAGAAAAGAAAATGTAATCATAGAGATAAGAGACACCTTTTCAGAAAATGAATCCGAAAAGAAAAGTAAAATGAGGCCTGTGGAGCAGGTCTGCGTGTGACTCCGGATCCCCCAACATCCAGTGCCACCACCGAAGATTCCTACGTGTAGAACCCCAAAAGCAACGGGACGAGAGTTCTGGTCACATACTCGCTCAAAATGACGTCCTGGAATTCTCCTGGAACTCCCTCCCCTCTCAGCCTCTCAAGGTTTCCTCCAGCGTGTCGGTTCCCACAGACCAGACCTTTGGTCTGACACCTGACAGTCCAGATGCCACGCATGCTGCCGCGTGGCGGCGGTGTCACGGCTCGGGACAAGAGGAGGCCCCACGGTGCGGGCTGGGGCGCCAGGCACCGCGACGGGCGCTGAGGGTGGGGGTGATCCCCCGGACCGCCGCCGCGCTCCCAGAAAGGGGACAGAACAAGAGGCAAAAAAAAAAAAAAAAAGCCTACGGCACCCGGTATTCCCAGGCGGTCTCCCATCCAAGTACCAACCAGGCCCGACCCTGCTTAGCTTCCGAGACCAGAGGAGATCGGGGGCGTTCAGGGTGGTGTGGCCCTAGACGGCGGAGGGCGCCCCTGCCCCGCTCAAGAAGCCGAGCCTCTCTGCGCTTCCCCGCCGCCTCCTCCCGCCCCAGGCCCCGCGCCGCCGGGTCGGGTCGGGTCGGGCCTGTTGAGTTCGCCAGCCAGCCGGGTCCGGCGGGCTCCCAGGGACGGGGGTGACGGGCGGGGCGGGGCGGGGTGGGGGGCTGTCTCTCTATACACACACACACACTCACACTCACTCACACTCACACAAGATGCTCCTCCACGGCTGTACTCGCCAAGGTGGAGACCTTCCAGCCCCCATCCTCTCCTGGCCTGGCCTCCTTCACCTACCCGCTGCCCACCCCCAGCCCGTCGCCGCCGCAGCCGCCACCGCCTCCGAGGCGGCCACTGACTGCGCACGCGCGGGGCGCTTGCCCTTTGACCCCAGCCAGGGGCCGCCCTCCCCCACAACCCCTTTCAGCTGCGCCCCCCGCCCTGTGCGTGGGCTGCCGCCTATTCCCCCGGGTCAGGGCTGGGGCACAGCGCATGGGGGAGGGGAGCGAGTGTAGGGGCGTCTCTCGGGATGTGTCCCATGGGTGTGGTGGGGTGGGGTGGGGTGCTTTGGGGGGCTCTGAAGAAATCCATCCCCTCCATCTCCTCCCTCTGGAAAACGCCCAAGCCCTTGGAGACCTGCGGGCACCGCTACCGTGGGGGCCGGGACCCTCCTCTGTGTCCTCCTGTGGCCCAGTCCAAGGGGCCTGGGCCTGGCCGGGGCTGCATTGGACCCCGACCACCCTGGCGTGTGGACTCCCTAAAAATCGGCGATTAGATATTGGATTCCAGCTTCATTGAGGTCATTTCACTAATGAGTGCACCGGAAAGAGTTTCCTAAACCATCTGTGAGGGTGGCAACTGAAAGAGAATTTTAAAGCTGACAGAATAGGCGAGGGAAGGCATAGGAGATTTCCACACCCAGCAAGGAAGACTTTCCCGAAATGGAAGAAAGAAACGAGCAAACAGAGACACCGGTAGCCCGCCCGGATCAGAGTCTGCCCCTGAGAGAAAGTACCCTGACCAGGTTCACCCGTGGGTGGGTGGCGAGCTAGCGGCATTCAGAAGAGCGAGGCCCGCAGTCTGTGCGGAAGACACCTGCACTCGGGTGTGTGTGGCGGCACAATTCACAAGCAGCTCCAGATGTTAAACCAAGGAGAAGCCAGGGAGTTCCCAACGCCCCAGGTGTCCTCAGCCCACGACCGGCTGCTGTGGGAATGCGAAGCCCGGCTCCTTGTCTCAGAGCGGGACAACCAGGAGGTGTGATGTACACCCCGGGGTTCCCAGGAGGATCAGGCTGAAGCTGGGACTTGGCCTCAAAGTGTCCCCTCGCATGGCCACCCCCTTCCCCTTCCTGCTCCTCTACTCCTGGTGCCCCTCCATCCAGGGGCCAGACCTTAAAGAGTCACCGCAAGAGAATCCTGGTCCCAAAGGAGCCTTCTGGGGGACCCGTGCTGAGAGAGGTTGTGGGCATGGCCCGCTGGGGCTCTGCCCGACCCAGGGCTGAGAGATGCAACCTCCCAGCTCTGGGTCCCTGCAGCAAGTGTTGGCAAGCACAGGGCCAGTCCTCCAAAGGCCCAGGTGCAGGGAGCCCAGGCCAAGCAGCCTGTGGAAGAAGCCACTTGCCGTGCCACCCCGGGAACAGGACTGCAGGCCCCGGCCCTTCCCACCTCCTCCTCCTCCTCCTCCTCCCCCCCCACCCCCCACCCCCGCCCGACATGGCTCAGGGCTCAGAGACACCTCAGACTCTTGCTACCCAAAGTGCAAAGGGCATCAGTTGCTCATCCAAACCCCCCGCCCAGCAGACCACGTTGTCCAGCCAGCCCCCGGGCCTCCCTGGGGTACCCAGCACAAAAGGGCAGACACCCACCGGACCCTCAATCTCAGTTTTCGGATGTTTTTGCCACTCTAAGGACCCGCAGGCCAGCTGGGCCTTCGGGCAGGACAGAGAGCCCGCGGAATCCGACGTGGAGAGCTGGGTGTACGTCCCCATGAGGAGGCGGTCCCCACCTCCGCGGCTCTCCCCTTGCGGGGAGCGGCAGCCGCAGGGCCTCAGGGAAGACACCAGGCTGGGCCCCCACAGCACAGCGGGGGCACGTCCCCCGCACGCAACTTAGTGACGGCTGCTCGAGACTGCTGCGGCCACCCTGCTGCCGGGTTCCTGGAGGGCTTCCTGGAAGCAGCGTCCACACCAAGCCCTTGGAAGGCCCAGGGGACGGGGGAGCCGGTCATGCAGGGGCCGAGGACGGTGACGGGCAAGGAGGAGCATGTCAGGCAGGGGCCGAGGACGGGCCGGGCCGGGTAGGAAGGAGCCGTTCAGGCAGGGGCTGAGGACGGTGACGGGCCAGATGGGGAGGAGCGAGTCAGGCAGGGGTTGAAGTGATGGCCCGGGCGGGGAGGAGGGTGTCAGGCAGGGGCAGAGGATGGTGACAGGCCGGACGGGAAGGAGCCGGTCAGGCAGGGGCCCAGGACAGTGACGGGCCTGGCCGGGGGGGGGGGGGGAGTGCGTCAGGCAGGGGCACAGGAGACGGGCTGGGTAAGGGTTAGGGTTACAGTTAGGGCACAATTCACAATCGCAAAGATGTGGAAGCGACCCGAGTGCCCATCCATCCAGGAGTGCACTAATAAAATGTGGCGCGTGGACACCACGGAGTGCTATTTGGCTATGAGGAGCAGTGGTGAGAGGGCACCTCTCGTGTTCTCCCGGCCAGAGCTGGAACCCGTTCCAGTAAGCCAAGTGTCCCAAGAACGGACACAAGAGCGCCACGTGCGCGCGCTCGCCAGCAGATTGGTAGGGACCGATGGACACCTAAGTGGACACAGAGGAATCGCCTTCATCGGGTGGGTGTCGGGCGGGCGGGGGGAGGGGATGGGCGTGCACATCCATTAGGAATGGGGTGGGTGCGCACCAACCGGGGCATGGGCGCACTTGAAGCTCTGACCCGAGGGGGGAGGCGGGGACAGGGCGATGCAGCTGACCTTAACATTGGTACCCCCACCATACGCTGGGAGAAAATGAGAAATAAATGAAATCAGAAAACGGGGAGGAGGGGGGCACGGGCAATACATGTCACCTCAATACGTGGACTCCCATGATCTGCTCGGAAAGAGAGAGAAAAGAAAATGTAATCATAGAGATAAGAGACACCTTTTCAGAAAATGAATCCGAAAAGAAAAGTAAAATGAGGCCTGTGGAGCAGGTCTGCGTGTGACTCCGGATCCCCCAACATCCAGTGCCACCACCGAAGATTCCTACGTGTAGAACCCCAAAAGCAACGGGACGAGAGTTCTGGTCACATACTCGCTCAAAATGACGTCCTGGAATTCTCCTGGAACTCCCTCCCCTCTCAGCCTCTCAAGGTTTCCTCCAGCGTGTCGGTTCCCACAGACCAGACCTTTGGTCTGACACCTGACAGTCCAGATGCCACGCATGCTGCCGCGTGGCGGCGGTGTCACGGCTCGGGACAAGAGGAGGCCCCACGGTGCGGGCTGGGGCGCCAGGCACCGCGACGGGCGCTGAGGGTGGGGGTGATCCCCCGGACCGCCGCCGCGCTCCCAGAAAGGGGACAGAACAAGAGGCAAAAAAAAAAAAAAAAAGCCTACGGCACCCGGTATTCCCAGGCGGTCTCCCATCCAAGTACCAACCAGGCCCGACCCTGCTTAGCTTCCGAGACCAGAGGAGATCGGGGGCGTTCAGGGTGGTGTGGCCCTAGACGGCGGAGGGCGCCCCTGCCCCGCTCAAGAAGCCGAGCCTCTCTGCGCTTCCCCGCCGCCTCCTCCCGCCCCAGGCCCCGCGCCGCCGGGTCGGGTCGGGTCGGGCCTGTTGAGTTCGCCAGCCAGCCGGGTCCGGCGGGCTCCCAGGGACGGGGGTGACGGGCGGGGCGGGGCGGGGTGGGGGGCTGTCTCTCTATACACACACACACACTCACACTCACTCACACTCACACAAGATGCTCCTCCACGGCTGTACTCGCCAAGGTGGAGACCTTCCAGCCCCCATCCTCTCCTGGCCTGGCCTCCTTCACCTACCCGCTGCCCACCCCCAGCCCGTCGCCGCCGCAGCCGCCACCGCCTCCGAGGCGGCCACTGACTGCGCACGCGCGGGGCGCTTGCCCTTTGACCCCAGCCAGGGGCCGCCCTCCCCCACAACCCCTTTCAGCTGCGCCCCCCGCCCTGTGCGTGGGCTGCCGCCTATTCCCCCGGGTCAGGGCTGGGGCACAGCGCATGGGGGAGGGGAGCGAGTGTAGGGGCGTCTCTCGGGATGTGTCCCATGGGTGTGGTGGGGTGGGGTGGGGTGCTTTGGGGGGCTCTGAATTAATCAATCCCCTCCATCTCCTCCCTCTGGAAAACGCCCAAGCCCTTGGAGACCTGCGGGCACCGCTACCGTGGGGGCCGGGACCCTCCTCTGTGTCCTCCTGTGGCCCAGTCCAAGGGGCCTGGGCCTGGCCGGGGCTGCATTGGACCCCGACCACCCTGGCGTGTGGACTCCCTAAAAATCGGCGATTAGATATTGGATTCCAGCTTCATTGAGGTCATTTCACTAATGAGTGCACCGGAAAGAGTTTCCTAAACCATCTGTGAGGGTGGCACCTGAAAGAGAATTTTAAAGCTGACAGAATAGGCGAGGGAAGGCATAGGAGATTTCCACACCCAGCAAGGAAGACTTTCCCGAAATGGAAGAAAGAAACGAGCAAACAGAGACACCGGTAGCCCGCCCGGATCAGAGTCTGCCCCTGAGAGAAAGTACCCTGACCAGGTTCACCCGTGGGTGGGTGGCGAGCTAGCGGCATTCAGAAGAGCGAGGCCCGCAGTCTGTGCGGAAGACACCTGCACTCGGGTGTGTGTGGCGGCACAATTCACAAGCAGCTCCAGATGTTAAACCAAGGAGAAGCCAGGGAGTTCCCAACGCCCCAGGTGTCCTCAGCCCACGACCGGCTGCTGTGGGAATGCGAAGCCCGGCTCCTTGTCTCAGAGCGGGACAACCAGGAGGTGTGATGTACACCCCGGGGTTCCCAGGAGGATCAGGCTGAAGCTGGGACTTGGCCTCAAAGTGTCCCCTCGCATGGCCACCCCCTTCCCCTTCCTGCTCCTCTACTCCTGGTGCCCCTCCATCCAGGGGCCAGACCTTAAAGAGTCACCGCAAGAGAATCCTGGTCCCAAAGGAGCCTTCTGGGGGACCCGTGCTGAGAGAGGTTGTGGGCATGGCCCGCTGGGGCTCTGCCCGACCCAGGGCTGAGAGATGCAACCTCCCAGCTCTGGGTCCCTGCAGCAAGTGTTGGCAAGCACAGGGCCAGTCCTCCAAAGGCCCAGGTGCAGGGAGCCCAGGCCAAGCAGCCTGTGGAAGAAGCCACTTGCCGTGCCACCCCGGGAACAGGACTGCAGGCCCCGGCCCTTCCCACCTCCTCCTCCTCCTCCTCCTCCCCCCCCACCCCCCACCCCCGCCCGACATGGCTCAGGGCTCAGAGACACCTCAGACTCTTGCTACCCAAAGTGCAAAGGGCATCAGTTGCTCATCCAAACCCCCCGCCCAGCAGACCACGTTGTCCAGCCAGCCCCCGGGCCTCCCTGGGGTACCCAGCACAAAAGGGCAGACACCCACCGGACCCTCAATCTCAGTTTTCGGATGTTTTTGCCACTCTAAGGACCCGCAGGCCAGCTGGGCCTTCGGGCAGGACAGAGAGCCCGCGGAATCCGACGTGGAGAGCTGGGTGTACGTCCCCATGAGGAGGCGGTCCCCACCTCCGCGGCTCTCCCCTTGCGGGGAGCGGCAGCCGCAGGGCCTCAGGGAAGACACCAGGCTGGGCCCCCACAGCACAGCGGGGGCACGTCCCCCGCACGCAACTTAGTGACGGCTGCTCGAGACTGCTGCGGCCACCCTGCTGCCGGGTTCCTGGAGGGCTTCCTGGAAGCAGCGTCCACACCAAGCCCTTGGAAGGCCCAGGGGACGGGGGAGCCGGTCATGCAGGGGCCGAGGACGGTGACGGGCAAGGAGGAGCATGTCAGGCAGGGGCCGAGGACGGGCCGGGCCGGGTAGGAAGGAGCCGTTCAGGCAGGGGCTGAGGACGGTGACGGGCCAGATGGGGAGGAGCGAGTCAGGCAGGGGTTGAAGTGATGGCCCGGGCGGGGAGGAGGGTGTCAGGCAGGGGCAGAGGATGGTGACAGGCCGGACGGGAAGGAGCCGGTCAGGCAGGGGCCCAGGACAGTGACGGGCCTGGCCGGGGGGGGGGGGGAGTGCGTCAGGCAGGGGCACAGGAGACGGGCTGGGTAAGGGTTAGGGTTACAGTTAGGGCACAATTCACAATCGCAAAGATGTGGAAGCGACCCGAGTGCCCATCCATCCAGGAGTGCACTAATAAAATGTGGCGCGTGGACACCACGGAGTGCTATTTGGCTATGAGGAGCAGTGGTGAGAGGGCACCTCTCGTGTTCTCCCGGCCAGAGCTGGAACCCGTTCCAGTAAGCCAAGTGTCCCAAGAACGGACACAAGAGCGCCACGTGCGCGCGCTCGCCAGCAGATTGGTAGGGACCGATGGACACCTAAGTGGACACAGAGGAATCGCCTTCATCGGGTGGGTGTCGGGCGGGCGGGGGGAGGGGATGGGCGTGCACATCCATTAGGAATGGGGTGGGTGCGCACCAACCGGGGCATGGGCGCACTTGAAGCTCTGACCCGAGGGGGGAGGCTGGGACAGGGCGATGCAGCTGACCTTAACATTGGTACCCCCACCATACGCTGGGAGAAAATGAGAAATAAATGAAATCAGAAAACGGGGAGGAGGGGGGCACGGGCAATACATGTCACCTCAATACGTGGACTCCCATGATCTGCTCGGAAAGAGAGAGAAAAGAAAATGTAATCATAGAGATAAGAGACACCTTTTCAGAAAATGAATCCGAAAAGAAAAGTAAAATGAGGCCTGTGGAGCAGGTCTGCGTGTGACTCCGGATCCCCCAACATCCAGTGCCACCACCGAAGATTCCTACGTGTAGAACCCCAAAAGCAACGGGACGAGAGTTCTGGTCACATACTCGCTCAAAATGACGTCCTGGAATTCTCCTGGAACTCCCTCCCCTCTCAGCCTCTCAAGGTTTCCTCCAGCGTGTCGGTTCCCACAGACCAGACCTTTGGTCTGACACCTGACAGTCCAGATGCCACGCATGCTGCCGCGTGGCGGCGGTGTCACGGCTCGGGACAAGAGGAGGCCCCACGGTGCGGGCTGGGGCGCCAGGCACCGCGACGGGCGCTGAGGGTGGGGGTGATCCCCCGGACCGCCGCCGCGCTCCCAGAAAGGGGACAGAACAAGAGGCAAAAAAAAAAAAAAAAGCCTACGGCACCCGGTATTCCCAGGCGGTCTCCCATCCAAGTACCAACCAGGCCCGACCCTGCTTAGCTTCCGAGACCAGAGGAGATCGGGGGCGTTCAGGGTGGTGTGGCCCTAGACGGCGGAGGGCGCCCCTGCCCCGCTCAAGAAGCCGAGCCTCTCTGCGCTTCCCCGCCGCCTCCTCCCGCCCCAGGCCCCGCGCCGCCGGGTCGGGTCGGGTCGGGCCTGTTGAGTTCGCCAGCCAGCCGGGTCCGGCGGGCTCCCAGGGACGGGGGTGACGGGCGGGGCGGGCCGGGGTGGGGGGCTGTCTCTCTATACACACACACACACTCACACTCACTCACACTCACACAAGATGCTCCTCCACGGCTGTACTCGCCAAGGTGGAGACCTTCCAGCCCCCATCCTCTCCTGGCCTGGCCTCCTTCACCTACCCGCTGCCCACCCCCAGCCCGTCGCCGCCGCAGCCGCCACCGCCTCCGAGGCGGCCACTGACTGCGCACGCGCGGGGCGCTTGCCCTTTGACCCCAGCCAGGGGCCGCCCTCCCCCACAACCCCTTTCAGCTGCGCCCCCCGCCCTGTGCGTGGGCTGCCGCCTATTCCCCCGGGTCAGGGCTGGGGCACAGCGCATGGGGGAGGGGAGCGAGTGTAGGGGCGTCTCTCGGGATGTGTCCCATGGGTGTGGTGGGGTGGGGTGGGGTGCTTTGGGGGGCTCTGAAGAAATCAATCCCCTCCATCTCCTCCCTCTGGAAAACGCCCAAGCCCTTGGAGACCTGCGGGCACCGCTACCGTGGGGGCCGGGACCCTCCTCTGTGTCCTCCTGTGGCCCAGTCCAAGGGGCCTGGGCCTGGCCGGGGCTGCATTGGACCCCGACCACCCTGGCGTGTGGACTCCCTAAAAATCGGCGATTAGATATTGGATTCCAGCTTCATTGAGGTCATTTCACTAATGAGTGCACCGGAAAGAGTTTCCTAAACCATCTGTGAGGGTGGCA